>NC_080185.1:95447767-95495267 GCF_950295315.1 Erinaceus europaeus | reverse complement strand
TCGTAGCTGGGAACTTTCTAAGCTGCACTCATTTCCAAACCAGTCTTCCTTGAGTGGCAGGGAAGGATGAATAATTATAGAAATAATAGTTAACCCATATCTGTAACCTTGGGAAAACTTTCCTTCCAATGGAGGGAATAGTGATACAGAACTCTGGTGGTGGGAAAGGTGAGGGAATTATACCCTTGTTATCTTACAATTTTTTAAATCAATATTGTCACTGAGAAAATTTTAAAAAATACATAATTACACAAAAGAGCCATTCACGCCTCACCATTATTTGCTTCAAAAGTCCCTATCTATTTCTTCCTCCCCTCTCATACTTTATAGTTGTCTCCTATTACCATGGCTTGTGTTTTGGGGGTCTGTTTTACTCACCTCACTGAGAACTAAATGTTCCTTGCTTCTTCTACTGTGAGAAGGCATATGTTTAATTTCATTTTAAAAGAAACCTGACAGATAATTTCCAAAGTGGTTGTATCATTTTTATATTACCACTGGCAGTGAATGAGAATCTCTGTTCCATATCCTTACCAGCATTTAGTGTTGTTAGTGTTCTGGATTGACGATGATTCCAGTTAGCATGCAATTATATTTCTGTTTCAGTTTACACTTTCCTGGTGGGATATGCTGTAGAGCAAGCACCTTTTCATAGACTCATTTGCCACCTTTATATCTTCTTTGGTATTGTGTCTGCTCAGATCCTAGACCCATTATTTAATCATATGATTATCTATTAAATCGCCTCCAAGGTTAGCACTGGGACTCACTGCTGGCACTATGAATCCACAGGCCTCGGTAGCCATTTTTTCCTTTTATTTATTTTTCTACTTTATTTGATAGGACACAGAGAAATTGAGAGAGAAGAGGGAGATAGAGAGGGTGAGATAAAGAAAGACCCTGAATCCCTGCTTCACCACTTGTGAAGCATCCTCCCTGCAGGTGGAGAGCAGGGGCTTGAAACCAGGTCCTTCCACATGGTACTGTTTTGTGTTTAGCTGGTTGTGCCACAGCCTGGCCCCTGACCTTGTTTTCTCATTGATTAGTTTTGAGTTCTTTGTTTAGTTTGGATAACAGTTCTTTATCAGATTTGTCTCTTGCAATTGTTTTCTTCCAGACTGTGGCTTAGCTTCTCAGTCTCCTGACTATTTCTTTTGCAGAACAAATGTGTGTAATGTAGTTAACTTTTGTCAATTATTTCATTCACAGAGTGTGTCCTTGGTATCTAAGATATCATCACCATGTATAAGTTTACCAAGATAGTCCCATACCTATCTTCCAGGAACTTTATAGTTCTGCATCTTGTGTTTAGATTTGTAGCCCATTTTTTTTAAAAAAAATCCTATCAATGGGGCTTACAGTTAATGGTATTTATATACTTTCCCCATATTTGGGACCTACTCTCTGCCATAATCTAGCTTTCTAGTCCTATTTCCAACTCTGACACCATCTCCCCAGACAATACCTTTAGCCCACCTGCATGGTAGCTGTTGGTCTTGGGCAAAAATTAATAAAGTCATGGCCCCTTGGAATATACCTAAAATAGACTTCCTTGCTTTTCCCAAAATGGAGATCCCAATTCTCATCGGCTATACTCTTAACCTTCAGGTTCCTGATTGTTAAACAGTTTGTTCTGCTTTGTATCTTAATGCTTTTCGAAGAGATTCTGGAGAATACCTGAGGAAATCAAGTGCTGTTGCTCTTATCTGAGAGAGGCAATGGCCTCATCAGGCTCCTGCTGAACCTAAGAGACTTCAGAGAGCAGGTGGCTCAGTGTCTGGGTTGGAAAGTGCACTGAGCACACAGGTAGACTTGCTGCCATGGAAAACAAAGAAGACATAAAAGATGTGCTTCCAGTCAGGAAGAAGATATGAACTTAAGAGACTTCTAGAAAATATTAAAATAGAAAAAAATCAACACACAACTGAAAGGAGACTTGCTGGCTTTAGCAAATAAAAATAAGGTGTTGTCGCTTGAATTTGCATTTTAGACAACACCTACTTTGTGAGTGTAACTAAGTCCCAAATGTATGTTTTATCATTTTATAATTTTTATAATGTATTTTATAATGTAGGCTTCTATAACTCTTTAAATATTTATTTACTTATTTTCCCTTTTGTTGCCCTTGTTTTATTGTTGTAGTTATTATTGTTGTTGTTATTGATGTCGTCATTGTTGGATAGGACAGAGAGAAATGGAGAGAGGAGGGGAAGATAGAGAAGGGGAGAGAAAGATAGACACCTGCAGACCTGTTTCACCGCCTGGGAAGTGACTCCCCTGTAGGTGGGGATCCGGGGGCTTGGACTAGGATCCTTATTCCAGCCCTTATGCTTTGTGCCACCTGCGCTTAACCTGCTGCACTACCGCCCGACTACCTCTATAATTTTTTAAAGATATGTTTATTTTCATGAGAGAGAGACAGAGACAGAGACAGAGAGACAGATCAGAACATTGCTCCCTGAAGCAGTAGCAGAGGTTCAACCTGTGGCCTCTCATGCAGGTCTGGCATTCTACAGCTGTATGATTTCACTTCCCTTTATGACATTCTTAGCCTAATTCTATACTTAAACTATCTGACAATGGATATAGAATTACCAAGTTTTATAATTTAGAACTTTATTTTATTTATTTCTTTTGGATAGAAACACACAGAAATTGAGGGAAGGGGGAGATTGAGAGGAAGCAAGAAAGAGACCCCTGCAGCACTTGTTTGACTACATGTGAAGCTTCCCTCCCTGCAGATGGTGACCAAGGATTTGAACTAGGGTCGTTGTGCACTGTAGCATGTGTGCTCTACTGGATGCATCAATACCTGCCCCCACCCCTCATTAAGTTTTCTGAAAGTAGTGAGCTTTGAGTTCAGTGTCTAAGAGGTGGTGAATGGGTGTAATGATGAAAGAAAATAGAAGGCAACTAATTAACAGAATTTCAGTTTTTCCATGTTTTTTTTTCCCGACCACTTTAAGGTATGTTAACTCATTGTAATCTCTGAAAAAATATTGTGAGGATAGCCAAGATGTAAAATTAACCTAAGAGTCTATTAAGTGAGTGGGGGAGGTGAGGAAAAAGTGGCATGCATACACACAGACACACACACACACACACACACACACACACACACACTGGATTATTACTCAAGCCTTAGCAAAGGAAGAAAGACTTTTTTGAGACATCATGTGGAGTCATATAGCCACAGATGGCAGTACACAAAGTCACCATCCAGTGAGAATAAGTTGGCAAACAAGATTAAGGGGAAGTGAGTTTAAAAGGGTTTAGTCAAGTGAGAAATAGAGCTGACAGAGACAGATTCAACCAGCAGCATGGTGTTGGAATAAGAACATTATTTAGGAATAGACACTAAGAGTAAACAGAAATATATAGAGAAATGGAGACAAAATGCCTCACCAGTCGCCTCCTGAATCTGGTGACAAGTATAGCACATACAGTCAGATCAAGAGCCCCATAATGGCCAACATGTATTTTATTTTTTTAAATATTATTGACTTATTTATTTTAATGAGAGAGAGTGCAGAGAGAATGAAATAGAGAGAGACTAAAGCATTGATCATCTCTTGTTTAAGTTGGTACTGGGATTGAACTTGGGACCTCAGTGCATCAGGCATGAGAGTCTTTTTGCATAACCATTATGCTACCTCCCAAGGCCCCAAACATTTAGCTTAAAGCCCTTTTTAGTTCTTTGATTGGCCAATTCACATTTATGTGGCACTTTATGATTTGCAGAGGAAAAGGGCAGTGTGGCTGCATTGGGAGTTGGGCGGTAGCACAATGGTAAAGCACAGGTGGCGCAAATCGCAAGGACCGGTGTAAGGATCCTGGTTCCATTCCCCGGCTCCCCACCTGCAGGGGAGCCGCTTCACATGTGGTGAAGCAAGTCTACAGGTGTCTATCTTTCTCTCCCTTATCTGTTTTCCCCTTCTCTCTCAATTTCTCTCTGTCCTATCCAACAACAACAACAATAATTACAACAATAAAACGACAAGGGCAAAAAAAGGGAATAAATAAATATTAAAAAAAAACGGTATCTCATACATGTAAGCCCTGTACTCTGCTGCTGATCAGACAAGATCAGGCATGTCCAGGGTGGTATGGCCAAAGACCTCTATAGACCTCTACTGCTGATCCACCTCTACTGCCACAAGAAAGACTGTACTTTTTTTTTTTTTTTTTTTGCTTCCAGGGTTATCACTGGGGTTCGGTGTAAGCACTACGAATACACTGCTCCTGGAGGCCATTTTTCCCCTTTTTTGTTGCCCTTGTTGTTTGTCATAGCTGTTGTTGTTGGATCGGACAGAGAGAAGTTGAGAGAGGAGGAGAAGACAGAGAAGAGGAGAGAAAGACACCTGCAGACCTGCTTCACTGCTTGAGAAGCAACCCCCCTGCAGGTGGGGAGCTGGAAGCTCAAACCAGGATCCTTACCGCCAGTCCTTGCGCTTTGCACCACGTGCACTTAACCCGCTGCGCTACCGCCCAGCCCCCAGGAATATACATCTTTGTTTAATTTTTTTTAACTATCAGAGTTGTTGCTGGGTCTTAGTACCCACCCTGTCCAACGCTTGACGTCTCGTCACCCAATCTGGTCCCCTACGCCTACACTGAACTTCTCTGTTCCAGACTCTTGGAAACAGAGTTGGCAGTCAGCTGAGGTAAAGAACAAACACCTCATCACAGACCCCTGCAAGCGTCAACCCGGCTTTGACCTAGCACGTTATGATTGGGCCCTCCTCAATCGCTATCGAACAGGCCATGGCCGGTGCGCCGCTATGTTCCACCGCTGGGGAGCCAGAGACGACCCGAACTGCCCCTGCGGCTCCAGACAGACTATGACCCACATAGTCAACGACTGCCACCTCTCCAGATTCAAAGGAGGTCTCGAAACTTTACATCAGGCTCAACCTGACGCTGTTGACTGGCTACGGAAGAAAGGCAAACGCTAGAAGAAGAAGTACCCACAAGATTCCACAATCCCCAGCCAGCTATTTTTAAAATTTGTTTTAATAGAGGGAGGGAGAGCGCGCGAGAGAGAGCGAGAGCGAGAGCAATAGAGAGAGAAGAGATGCCTGCAGCACTGCTTCACTGCTTGTTAAGTTTTCCCCTGTAAGTCAGGACCAGGAATTCAAATCAGGGTTCTCATGCATGGTAATGGGTACGTACTTTACTGGGTGAGATATTCATTTATAAAGCAATTTAACATTTATTTACAATACTACAATACTGGGAGACTGTAGTTTTAATTTCATACCCACATATAAATATAAGTTCTAGTACCATCATGCCAAATAAACCTGTCTACATACTCCCTCTGTTCTTCCTCCTCATTTCCCCTGATAATCACTAGAGTAGAAAGCAGACCTTAAATTTTCTCATTACACACAAAATAGGTAATTATGAGAAGTGATGGATATGCTAATTAGCTTCACTGTGACAATCATTTCACTGTGAATACATATATTAAAATATCATGTTGCATGTCTTAAATAAATAGAATTTTATTTGCCAATTATGCTATAGTAAAGCTGGAAAAAAGGATAATGCTGTGAGAGAGGTATTATTAACTATATATATCTACACACGCACACACACATATTCATATATAGTCAAGAAATTCAATCTGTTGTCTAAGTTGCACAACTAGTGAAGGGAAGATGCCAGATTCATACTGGAGGGGGTGGGGATCACAGCCCATAATTGTTAGTAAAATAAAATACTTGTGCGAAAGACACTTGCTTTTCTTGTGTGCAGTGAGGATTGGTCCTTTATTTCCTTGGGTTCACAAGGAAATCAAGATGTGTTTGGGTTGGATTCCTCATGCCAAGAATTGGCTAGTTATTTTGGACATAAGATGTATGATTTTGTTTCAAATGGGATAAGTGGGAAGAGTGTGGAAGAGGAAGATGGGTTAGAAAACTCTCCCCCAGGAGTCGGGCGGTAGCACAATGGGTTAAGCGCACATGGTGCAAAGCGCAAGGATTGGCTTAAGGATCCGGGTTCGAGCTGCCGGCTCCCCACCTGTAGGGGAGTCACTTCACAAGCGGTGAAGCAAGTCTGCAGGTGTCTATCTTTGTCTCCCTCTCTCTGTCTCCCCCCCGCCTGTCTCTATTTCTCTCTGTCCTATCCAATAACGACAACAAGAATAACTACAATAAAATAAGAAGGGCAACAAAAGGGAATAAAAGGGAATAAATAAATATTAAAAAAGAAAACTCTTTCCCCTACCCCGAGTAGTTTTAGCTTAAGTTGACGTGGGTTTGATCCAGAACTTGTCAACAGTAGGAAAAGGAAAAATACATAGCTGGAGAAGCTTAATATTGATAATGGGATAGCTATAAAGAGGGAAGTTGAGGCAGGAGAATTATGAACCTATTTTTTAGATAATTTATTTGTAGGATTTCATGGAACAGGCACAGTGAAATAAGTAGTTAACAGTCTGCTAGACTTTGTTCCTTACAAGTCCAACAGTATGACGGTTATCACTAACTAAACTGAGAATCCAGCCTTATTTCAAAAGGAATCTCTATTTCTGCCAACTTAGTGGTTGCTTAGTGTACCAACTTAGTGGTACTCTTACAACCCTGAGCTTTTGGTTGCTACATAGGTTGTCTTGACCTCTGCCAGGGACTTACAATTATGACCATAGTAGTGTCCTACTTAAGCATAGACTCTTGGTCCAGATCCTCATGGAGTATCAAACATCATAATAAAACAGAGGAAATTACTGACTTGATTGATTGATTAGTAAACCCCAAATTCAATGGAGCTATGTGAGCTTCCTTCCTAAAGAGGGTGTCAAAGAGATGGTTCTAAGGATGCTTAGTGGAAGAAAACAAAATCAGGGGAAGTACAAGAGAAGTTCTAACAGAAAATCAAAGACATAAAGAATATAGAAGTGGTGGGTTGGGGGAAAAAAAAGAATACAGTAGCTGAGGTAAACATAAATATATCAGAAGGGACCACCAAGAGGAAGGAAAAAGTCAAAGGCTGAAGTGGTGAATTGAAGGATAGGCAATAGGAAATCTGTACCATTCTCTTGCTTCCAGAAAACAAACAACAACAGCAACAACGAAAACTAAAACAAATGAAGATAAAATGAGAGTTATGGTGCAATATCAAGAGGAACAACATTCCACTATAGGGGTGCCAGGAAGAGAAGAGAGAAAGAAAGGGACAGAATTCTTATTGATGAAGCAGTAGCCAAGCATTTCTCCTCCAAATAAGAAAGGATTTATATGTCTACATTTTTATATTTTATATTTTATATTTATATGTCTACATTACTGATTTATATGTCTACATTTTGCTAGGAGTGTACATAAACACCATTCCCACCACCAAAGGACTGTGACCCATCCCTCCCGCCCACTCCCACCCCCCACTGGCCCAGGAAGTTGCATGTCTACCCCTCACCACTGGGTTTTTACTTTGGTGCCCTACTTACAATTTGATCAGGTCCTGCTTTTAGTTTCCCTTTCAGATCTTCTTAATCAACTTCTGTTGATGAGTGGGAGGGGGAAAATCAATTGTATGTCTCAAATTTTCTCAAAACACAAACTGAATCTTTTTAATATATAGGCTGTGTATTTGATATGCAGACTCTCTCAAAAGCCTAGACCAAGTAGATTAGAAGCATCCAATAGCACAGCTATATACAAGATACTGGATACTGTACAGCAAACCATAACAAAAGGACTTTTCAAAGTTAACCCAATTAACAAATAATGTGATGATAACATTAACTATCCATTGTCTTTTTGAACCCTAAGACAGCAGGAACCTCACATCTCCACTATAGAACCCCTACTTCCCCCAGTCCCGGAACCCTTGGATAGGGCCCACTTTCCCAGGTGTGTCTCCCAATCCAAACCAAATAATATTGCATCCGCCGATCACAACCTAACCAACGCAACGATTGCCACCTCAACATGCTTCACCTCAGACTGTGTCCAGAGACTTCACGTGTGGAATGACAACCCTTCAGCTTCATTACTCGGGTGAGACCTTTCCTTTTATAGTACACTCTATTTTCATCTCAGGTAGTTCACTTTCTAACAAAGTCCCATAACCTAGATATAAACCAGTTTCTGTGAGAGAGAGCTTATGTTCACACGTATCCATAAACTACTGCAAAATATATACCTGAAAGCAGTAGTACACTAGAGTTTGCAGTGAGTACCTCCCTAACACTTCCTCTCCACTATTCCAAGCTTGGGATCCATGATTGCTCAACAAATTGTTTGGCTTCGTATGTTAACTCTCTTTTCAATCACCAGGTTCCAGATGCCACCAGGATGCTGGCCAGGCTTCCCTGGATTGAAGACCCCACCAATGTGTCCTGGAGCTCAGCTTCCCCAGAGACACACCTTACTAGGGAAAGAGAGAGGCAGACTGGGAGTATGGACCGACCAGTCAACGCCCATGTTCAGCGGGGAAGCAATTACAGAAGCCAGACCTTCTACCTTCTGCAACCCTCAACAACCCTGGGTCCATGCTCCCAGAGGGCTAGAGAATGGGAAAACTATCATGGGAGGGGGTGGGTTATGGAGATTGGGTGGTGGGAATTGTGTGGAGTTGTACCCCTCCTACCTTATGTTTTTGTTCATTAATCCTTTCTTAAATAAAAAATTTAAAAAAAAAATTAAAAAAAAGAAAGGAGACAACTAGATCCAGGAATCTCTAAGAGTTCCAAACATAGGGAGCTGGGCGGTAGCACAACGGGTTAAGCACACATGGCGCAAAGCACAAGGACCAACGTAAGGATCTCGCTTCGAGCCCCTGGTTCCCCACCTGTAGAAGGTTGCTTTGCAAGCGTTGAAGCAGGTCTGCAGGTGTCTTTCTCTCCTCCTCTCTGTCTTCCCCTCCTCTCTCCATTTCTCTCTGTCCTATCCAACAACAACAACAGCTATGACAACAATAACAACTACAACAAGCACAACAACAAGGGCAACAAAATGGGAAAAATAGCCTCCAGGAGCAGTGGATTCGTAGTGCAGGCCCCAAGCCCCAGCAGTAACCCTGGAGGCAAAAAAAAAAAAAAGTTTCAAACATAGAAAACCCAAGGCAAGTAATTATAATGGCAAATATCAAAAATAAAGATAATTTTTTACAGTAGCAAGAGAAGAACAGTTACCTGTAAAGTATTCCCCCATAAGTCAATAACTGGATTGTAAATCATTAGCTCCCTCCCAATAAGGTGATTTGTAAAAATATAAAAGTCTGCCAGCTGATTGATCAGTGAAAATTCTAAAGGCCAGAAAGATAACACATTCTAATCCCCCCTCTCCCCCAAAGCACTGCTCAACTCTGGCCTATGGTAGTGTTGAGGATTGAACCTGGGACCTCTCAGGCATGGGAGGCTCTTTGCACAGCTGTTATACTATCTCCTCCGGTCTTTATTCCAAGTTTGTAATGGAAAAGACCTCCAAACAAGAATACTTTATCCATTTGGGATAAAGAGTTTTTTAGACAGACAACAGTTAAAAAAACTTATGACCACTAATCTGACCCTATAAGAAATGCTCAAGGAATTTATATAAAAGAATACTGAACAATCTTACTTACATGGGGTATATAAAGAAACAAAGAGAACAAGGCAAATAAGATGAAAAACAACAACAACAACATTTAAGTGTTGGACTGCAGAACTGAGATTGCTAAGGGAGACTGGGTGTGAACTGCAAGGGTAGAGAGGAGCCAACAGACTTTGGTGGAAGGGTAGTGATTCTTTTGGTGATGGGTATCATTTAGTACCATATTTTGAAGAGGTGTGAAATAGTATTTCTAAAGCATATGTAGCCTTGAAAACCAAGATTACCTCTAAAACAAATAAATATTTTTTTTAGAATCGTACAAACTGACATAATAATACTGTTTGGAATTTTTTTTCTAGCTGTTTTATGCCTTTGCAATTATGCTGAGTACTCTGACTTGCATGCCAAACCTTAAATGACTTTTGGTTGTGGTTGTTTTCCCACTGCATTGGATCCCAAAGTTACTATTTCAATTACTGGCATTATGGCTATTTTGAGTGAAAATTAGACAGCATGCCATAGGTAAGACAGGAAATCATCTAAAATTGCATGCTTCTTTCCTGGTGATTTCTATGTCAAATTCTTGCATTAATCATCTGAATATTTTGATTCAATGCTTTCTATTGGATCCTGTTGTCTCATAACTGGTGTGTTCAAAATTCCAGATGTGAAATTTGTCTCTCAATATATTATTCAATAAAGATGTTGCTCTGGTTTGACATGTCTTAAAGCCTTGGGGCAACAATGGCTTAGAGATTTTGCATATTTCAATATTGTCTTCTCCATAGGAAAATATACTTCATCCTTTTGTTGTGTAATTGGAATATACCAAATGTTCTATTTGGGCAGTAGAACCTGAATTAATACCACAAAAAGCTGCTAAGTTTAGGGATACAGCCTAAGCCTGAAGGTTTTTAGGTAGAAGCAAAGGGAGAATCCATAGGCACATACATGTTTTCAGTCATTTGAAAGGATATCTAGTTCCCCTGCTTCTGAACTGCTGCCAAGAAATGGGTTGGACAGATGTTTTGGCACTGTCTTAATACAATTTAGAAAAGTTAGCTCCTGAGTCATAATGAGGTATTTCTCTTCACTGTTGAGCTCGAACCCCTGGAGAACTTGACCATAATTCTCAGGCAGAGCAAAGCCTTGACTTGAAACTATTTTTTTTAGTATAGTTTTAAATTATTTATTTATTATTATCTTTATTTATTGGATAGAGACAGCCAGAAATCAAGAGGGAGGGGGTGATAGAGAGGGAGAGAGCGAGATACCTGCAACCCTGCTTCACCACTCATAAAGCTTTCCCCCTGCAGGTGGGGACTGGGGGCTCAAACCTGGGCCCTTGAGCATTGTAAGACATGCGCTCGACCAGGTGTACCACCACCGGGCCCCGACTTGAAACTCTTAGTTCACTTTGGTATTGAGTTCCTTTTCTGAGGAGATTTATTTATTTATTATTATTTGATTTTCTTAGTGACTTAATATTGGTCCACAAAATTTTATGAGATAACAGGGGTATAATGTCATACTGTTCCCACCACCAGAGTTCTATATCCCCAGTCCCTTCATTGGAAAGGAGCTAGGCATTTTCCTACGGTCCTATGACTTTCATAGTTTTTGCTTGAGTTTGATAACTAAAATGGAGGTGGACAAAAATATTGTCTGGGAAGACAGTGTCAGAGTTGAGAATAGGGCTAGAAAGTTGGGTTAGGGCAGAGAGTAGCTCCCAAAGTTGAAGAAAGTCTTTAAATAAAATTAACTGTTTACCTCATCAACCGGTACCAGGTTGAATATATATAGTCATATTTATAATCCAGGAGCCTTTGTAATCTCTGAATCCCTGTCAGTCTGAGCTTGCAGCCCATGATAACAGCTAGGGACATTCTAGGTGCAGTCATTTCAGGACCAGTTTTCCTCGAGTGGCAGGGTAGGATGACCCAGTCTCCCTCCAGAGAATGGGGCAGTCCCCATCATTGCTACGTTACAGCAGTGGAGCTTCTCTTTATGGTGAAATTTCTGCTTAAATAACTGAGTGATTGCTCTTCCACATATGAGCAACATATATGGAAGAGCAATGTTCTAACTTCTCTTTTTCAGTCCACTGTAGCCTAGTCCTTTAGGGAGCTTCTATTAAAAACAACAACAACAGCAACAACAACAACAACAACAACAACAACAACAACAACAACCTTGAGGAAGCCCCAGATATGGAGAGTAGCAATTTAGACTGGAAAAGAACATGGGAACCTAATTGGTGGTTTCAATATCCTTCTTTGGCTATGCTTGTGGAATGTGGTGGTCATAATAATAGATGAGATTTGATCAGATGATTCACCATGGCTCATGCTGGCAGACATCTGAGATACTCTTCTCTCTCCTGTGAAAAGATATTGTTCCATGTTGACCCAGGTAGGTCTGGTCCCATGCCTCATAGGGAGATTTGCTAGGCCAAACTTAACCCTATACTACCTTTAACCCAGTGCCATCTGGGCCTCCTTCCTTTTGTTGGTAAAAGCTTACCCATCCAAAATTCAAGAAGTCTTATGTCTTAGTTGGCTTTCCTTCAGAAGCTGAACCCGAAACAAAGCTCTGAGGGCAAATCTTTTATTTGGGAAGTCACTTTAGTAAATTATTGTAGGGGATAGGGAAGTTTTGTCAAAGAATTTTCTTGGCCTTTTAACTTTCTGTGACAATCTTACACTGTCTTCTATTATTGTTTCTGGTACGTTTCTCTCTCCTATTACATTTAAAATATCTTGGTGGCAAGAACCATGTTTTATTCATCTATTCATCTCAGGCATCAGCCCACATCCATCCAGTTAATTTAACAAAGATTTATTGAGAGCCAGAGACTGCACTTAGCACTGAGGCTCCAAGATGAATGAAATATGGCCCCTTGTTCTCTCAAGTGAACTCATAGGCTAGGTATAAAGGTGTGACTGGCTTAAGTAAGTGTGTGTGTGTGTGTGTGTGTGTGTGTGTGTGTGTGTGTTTATCTTGGTGCCTCAAACATTAGCAAATTGTCAAGTACCAGTGCACAGAACAAATGGAAGTACAGCAAGATTTATCTCCAGTCAGTTTCCTGTACATGCTTAGAAATTAGTTGTGAAAGAAGTCTGAGAGGAGCTGGGGTTATTACATAACTGTTATTCAAAAAGACTTCCATGCCTGAGGTAGCAATGTTTCCAGGTTCAACCCCCAGTACCACTATAAGCAAGAGCTGATCAGTGCTCTGGGGAAAAGGAGAAAGAGAAGGAGGAGGAGGGGGAGGAGGGGGAAGAAGAGGAAAGGGGGAAAGAATAAGAAGGAGGAGGAGAAGGAGAAGGGGGAGGAGAAAAAAGAATAAGAAGGAGGAGGAAGAAGAGGAGGAGGTGGAGGAGGAGAATGAGTTTTGAGAGGGAAAATGAGCATAACAGGATTATGCTGGAAAGCTCATCTGTAAATCTCTCTTAGAGGTAATGGAATGGTTTAAGAAAGAGCATAGAAATTTCAGAGTCAGATTGCCTTGAGTTTGGATTCTAGCTGTGCCAATATATAAATCCATGTCATCTGGGGTTAACCACTTGCTTCCTGTATTATGTTTCAAATATATAGCATCCAACTAATAGCAAGGTTGTGGTTTTAAATGACATGCATAATGCTAGTATATGTTTGGAACATATTAGAAGCTTAGTAACTAATGGTACTGGATTTTCCTCTACCACCTGCTTTTTTCATGTTTTATTAGTGATTTAACATTATTTTTTTTTTTAATTTAAATTTTTAATTTAAGAAAGGATTAGTGAACAAAGGCATAAGGTAGGAGGGGTACAACTCCACACAATTCCCACCACCCAATCCCCATAACCCACCCTCTCCCATGATAGCCTTCCCATTTAACATTATTTTATGAGACTATCAAATCTCAGGAATATTTTCATACCCACACATGATCGATGCAAATCACTACAGCCCCTCAGTGAAGTTTTTTGGATTTCTTGTGTTAATTCCACAACAATCTATGTGGTTAGTATTTTAGTCTTCTCTATACCTTCCTCTAACTGAATAATTGAAATTTACAATTAATTCTCACTATTAAAAAATATTCTCATTTTAGCCTTAGATGTTGGGTGCTTAGGGAATAAGTAGTAAGGGGAGAAAGAGAATTTTCCATTCTTTTGGGGGGACCTAAAGGAAGATCTTTAGACAAAGTAATGTTCTGAATGTAGGGATTGTTTTTATAAGTTAGGTCTCCTGTCCACCAGAAATTTAAAGGCTCCTCAAGAAGTCATAACCACCAAACTTTCCAAGGTCATCTGATTTGCTTTTAGACAATTCAATCATTCAAATGCAGGCAATATGCCCCAGGCCAGCAATTTTTTCCCCTCTCATACTTCTTCCCAATCAACAGTTATTAAATGCCCGGTGAGAAAATAGTGAGCAAACAGACATGGATATTGTCCCCATTGACTTTAAGAGCCTGTGATGGCAAAGACTGACACTGATCAAATAATTATGTGGATAAATATATATTGCTAAACTCTGCAAAGAAATAAACAGAAATTGCATCAAGCTCCGAGCCATGTCTTACCTAGAGGGTAAATCATAAAAAGTTTCTGGAGGAAGGTGACATTTGATTTGGTTTGGGGGGTTGGGGGAGGAAGATATTAATGAAACAAAGTGGTAATGGGCACACCAGAAGAAGGGAATGCCTTGTGGGTATACCTTGTGGGCATTGGCAGGGTGTGACTTCACCCAGAACTGAAAGGAGAGCAAGAAATGAGATGGGGGGGCTGGGTGGTGGTGCACTCGATTGAGAGCACATGTTACAATGCACAAGGACACAGGTTAAAGCCCCTGGTCCCCTCCTGCAGGGGGAAAGCTTTGAGAGTGGTGAAGCAGGGCTGCAGGTGTCACTCTGTTTTTCTTCCCCTCTATCTCCTCCTTCCCTCTCAATTTCTGACTGTCCCTATCCAATAAAGATTAAAAAATTAAAAAAAAAAGAAATGAGATTATGGGAGTCAGGCGGTAGTGCAGTGGGTTAAGCGCACGTGGCGCCAAGTGCAAGGACTGGCTTAAGGAACCCGGTTTGAGCCCCCAGCTCCCCACCTGTAGGGGAGTCGCTTCACAGGCGATGAAGCAGGTCTGCAAGTGTCTGTCTTTCTCTCTTCCTCTTTGTCTTCCCCTCCTCTCTCCATTTCTCTCTGTCCTATCCAACAACGATGACATCTATAACCACAACAATAGTAACTACAACAACAATAAAAAACAAGGGCAACAAAAGGGGATAAATTAATATAAGAAAAATAAAGAAAAAGAAGTGAGATTGGCAGGGGTCACATTCTTAGAGCCAAGTGTGTCATGAGAAGGTGTTTTTTTTTTTTTTTTAATGGTAACCCTTGAAGGGACTAATGCAAGCAGATATGCATTTTGATAAAGTTCTTTGGATTGTGGTATGGAGAACAGATTGAAGCTTACATTTTAATTTTTCATATTAGTGATCACATAGGTTTACATGACTTTTTGTGATTTTTTTTTTGCCTCCAGGGTTATCTTGGGACTTGGTGCCTGCACTACAAATCCACTGCTCCTGGAGGCTATTTTTTCCCTTTTGTTGCCTTTGTTGTTTATCCTCATTGTTATTATTATTGTTGTTGTTATTGCTGTCATTGTTGGATAATACAGAGAGAAATGGAGAGAGGAGGGGAAGAAAGAGAGGGGAAGAGAAAGACAGACACCTGCAGACCTACTTCACCACTTGTGAAGCAACCCCCACTGCAGGTGGGGAGCCTGGGGCTGAAATCAGGATCCTTATGCTGGTCCTTGTGCTTTGAGCCATGTGTGCTTAACCCACTGCACTACCGCTCGTTCCCAGTGAACTTTTAAAAATATATTATATATTTTAATTGTATTTATTTGATTTGATAGGACAGAGAGAAGTTGAATGGCAAAGGAGATGGAGAAAGAGAAAGAGAGAGAGAGAGAGAGAGCTGCAGTACTGTTTCGCCACTCATGAAGCTCTCTCCCCTGCAGGTGGGGACTGGGGTTTTGAACTTGTGCACAGTAATGCGTGTATTTAACCAATTGTGCCGCCAGCTGACCCCCCACCCCCACCTTGTGAACTTTTAAAGTTTTCTGTCCAATGGCCAGACAAGGGTACAGAAACCTAGGAAAATTAGGTTTGTCTAAGGTCGGGGTGGGCAACCTCTTTTCTACCAAAAGGCATTTGGATGCCCACCCCAACCTTAGACAAACCTGACCATACATGTTCTGATTACTATTCACCCCCAGACTATTACCCCTAGATTATACCCCTAGACTATTACCTCTAGACTGACTACCCACCCCTAGATTATTAATTGTTGGCAAAGTTAGGAGACTTAAATCTCCTAATTATGAGAATTATCTGGCCCCTTTATTTAGCTCTTTCTGCCTTCTTTTTATATTCATCCGTTTTTGTATTCTTTTTATTCCCATGTCATTTCATTATCTTTTAAGTATTACACCCAGGGAGGCAAAGTACAGCAGTTCAATTCACTTCAGGCTGCTCTGATATTTGGTGTGATGTTTGAGACTTTTGTGTGTGGTGTGTGTGTGTGTGTGTGTGTGTGTGTGTGTGTATGCGTGTGATTATTCTTGCCACTTCTGACCTAATTACTGAAAACAATTAATAACTTGGGCAAATTCTAAGTGTTTATGTAGGGGAAACATAAGTAGACACAGAGCACATCAAAGACTGGCCTGATTAGGAAGAAATCTATCATGGTATTTTTTCAGCTTTTGCTTCTAAAGCAGGCACTCATCACTTTACAAGTGGATTGGGTTCTAAAATAATCTTACAAATAGAGATGGTTTGGGAGACTGCTCATTTCAGGAACCCTCTCGGATATTTTCTGTACATCAGATTCAGTTGAAGAGAAAAATTCTGTCCACTAAATAGCTGTTATTTGAAGGTAATCTTTCCTTTTGCCTAACTGGGCTGGATAGTTACACAGAAATTAATTTGGTCTCATTTAAAAAATATTCAATCAACCCTAACTATGTACCTGCCATATTCCCATGTCCTAATTTTTCTTTTCTGGACCCTTCTAGCTCTTAAAACCGAAGTTACTTATATAAGTAGTATGGGTTAAAGAAACAGAAATAAGAAGACTTATAAAGCTCCAGAAATTCCAAACATGCTATAGGCTTCAAAGTCTGAAGATTTCGTAGGTCAGAAAGGCTCACTGGTTAGTGTTTCATTATCCATTACTGTGGAACAGACCACACTAAAACTTAGTGCTTTAGAGCAACGGGACATTAATTTATCTCATGGTATTGTGGGCCGCACATTTGGGACAGAGTTTTCCTGGCAATTCATCTGTCTGCTGCATGTGTTCCTGGGTGATACTCAGGTTCTTGAGCTACTGAAAGAGTGTGGTGTATTTAAAACAAACAAACAAATAAACAAACAAAGCCTGGTGTTAATGAAACGCTTACATGTGGATTAGCGAGTGACTCTCTTCTTAGTAGGTTTTCAGGCAATGTGATAAGAGAAAAATGAATCCAGGAAGTGTGCTGGACAAATCATACTTGGGTACAAACTCCCATCCATACTGCTTTTTAGTTCTTCCAGTGTGTTGGACTGGAAGCAGTGTTGCAGGTGGCTCTTTGTCTCTCTCCCTCTTTATCACCCCTTCTCTCTTAATTGCTGGCTTATCTCTGTCCAGTAAATAAATAAAGATAATATAAAAATTAAAAAGAAAATTAAGAGAGAGAGAGAGGAGAGACAGAGAGAAGAAGAGTTACCTACAGCACTGCCCCACCACTCATGAAGCTTCCTCACCATTCCCTCCCACCACAGGTGGGGACCAGGGACTTGAACTCACATCTTTGTACATGGGAACATGTGTACACTACTGAGTGTGTTATCACCTGGCCCCCCGGGCAAAACTAATCTTAATAGGTACAAAATTATGCCTGATATTTGATTATGTGAGATTGATTCCCAACAATATCAGACAAACAAACGGTGTGGTAATACCAACACTTGGCCAGAGAAAGCATCATTAGTCAGGAGCCCTAATGGTATTCCTTAAAAATCCCTGGGAGTTGGGCGGTAGCGCAGCAGGTTAAGCGCACATGGCGCAAAGCGCAAGGACCGGCATAAAGATCCCGGTTTGAGCCCCCGGCTCACCACCTGCAGGGGAGTCACTTCACGGGTGGTGAAGCAGGTCTGCAGGTGTCTTTCTCTCCTCCTCCCTGTCTTCCCCTCCCCTCTCCATTTCTCTCTGTCCTATCTAACAACGGCATCAACAATAACTACAACAACAATAAAAAACAACAAGGGCAACAAAAGGGAAAATAAATAAATAAATAAATGTAAAAAACCCTTTCAAATATTTTAAAAGTGCTATGCACGTGCATAGTGCATAGTACAACGTAGTGGGGGATTATGGTAATGGAAATGATATCTTGATGTGGAATTTTGTCAATTCTCATTTCAGATTCCCTTTTCTTGGCTGTTAGAGAAGGATTGAGGAAAATTGTTTCACTCCTAGGAGGTTTCTGATTTCACCAGCAACTTATGCTATAACTTCAAGCACAAAAATGATTCCTTTATTACTGTTAGAAAGTTCACCTGCCAGACAGATTACACTGATTTCCTGAAATCATTTTGGCAAAGGAAAGGTCACATTGTTTTTCACTAAAGATATGTTTTTCCACTTGTATAACTTGCTTTTCTCTTTCTAGTTTTCCTTTTGTGATAAATGTCTTAAATAAGACATTTCCCTGAGATAGTTAAAGTAATAACACTTAACCTTTGTACAACACCTCCATCTCCAGCATCTTTTGCAATGAGTCCTGAACCAAGAAAAACTTTCCTCAAAATCCATTGATGCTACAAGTTGAGTATGGGGACTTTTGAATTTACGAACCAATAGATGTAATTTTAAGAGTAGCATAAAAGCACTGCCAAAAGCCTAGTTGAAGGCTGGAGTTGTAGGTAGGATGTGGACCTTGCCTTACACATGCTTCTAACTCAAGTCCCAGAATTATATAAGAGGTACTAGGGCACTAAAAAAAAGTACCGGTGCCAGGATGTCTCTCTCTGTCTCTCTAAATGAGAAAAAAAAAAGTGGCTCAGGGTCTTCAATTCTCACCTGTGCAAGGCCAGACTCAGCAAAATAGCTAGTTGTGTAAGATCCTGTGCATGGCCTTAATGCAAAGAATCCTCAGTCCAGAACGTTAAATGAGGAAAGGAGTGTCTTTGAATAAATTGGAAACTTGTAGAAGAATCAAAGAGGACCATCACATCTCACTGTACACAAAAGTAACTCAAAATGGATCGAAGATTGGGATGTTAGACTCCAAACCATAAAATACATAGAAGAAAATATTGGTAGAACATTCCACGATATTTACTTTGGAAATGCATTTTGAGAGTCTGAGTCCAACAGTAATGAAAACAAAAGCAAAAAATAAACCAATGGGACTGTATCAAATCGAAGAATTTCTTCACAGTAAAAGGAACAATTAAAAAAAGTACCCTACTGGAATAGGAGATGATTTTTATATTTTATTAGTGGTTTCATATTGATTTATAAAATTACAAGAAGATAGGGGTATAATTCTATACCATTCCCACCACCAGACCTCTGTGTTCCCATCCCCTTTATTGGAAACTGCAGTAGTGGGAGAGGATTTTCAAATGCCACATGTCAAACAAAGAACTAATAATCAAAATATGTAAAGAACTCAAAAAACTCAGTAACAAAAAAAAAAAAAAGAACAACCCCATTAAAAATTCGGCCAAGTATCTAAACAGACTGCTCATCAAAGAGAGTATTCAGATGGTCAGAGGCATACTGAACAAACATTCCAAGTCACTGATTATCAGAGAAATGCAAACCAGGACAACAGATACTTCACACTTGTGAGAATGTCAGACATCAAAAAAGATAAAAAAAACAAGTGCTGGGGAGGAAGCGGTGAAAAGAGAACTTTTTTACACTATTGGTGAAAATGTCAGCTGGTCCAGCGCCTGCTGAAAATAATTTGGAGATTCCTCAGAATACTAAAAGTGAATCTGCTATGTAATCCAGCTTCTAGGTTTTTATCCAAAAATACACACACACACACACACACACACACACACACACACACACACACACACTCACTCTCTCTCTTCTAGCCAAAAAGATATATGCATACCCATGTTCATAACAGCACTATTTGTAAGAGCTAAAATTTGGAAATAACCCAAATGTCCAATGACAAGTGAAGGCTTAAGGAAACTGTGGAATATATATATATATAACTCAGCTATAAGAGATAAAGAGGAGACAGAGAGAGAGAGAGAGAGAGAGAGAGACAGAAAGGAGAGACTCCACAGTGTTGCTCCACTGTTCATGAAGCTTCCTCTGGTGCTGTGTATAGTGCTCTCATGTAGTTCTGAGGACTTGAACCTGGGTCCTCCCACATAATCATGTGTACACTGTACCAGGTGGTGACCAAAGAGGCCATTATTAACTGAGCCAGTCTCTTCCCTTTTTCCAGATTTTGTAGTCCCTTCTTTATCTGATGAACTTGGTATTCTCTCAGCTTTTAAAGCATTGAGTATCATTTGTTGTATCCAAATTGGTCTATGGGGTCTGACCTCAAGTCTGAGAGGAAATACCCCTAGGATTTTTGTGTAGTTAGTTGAGTAGATACAGTAATTGAGGGATGTGAGGTAGGGAGTAGGAGAGGAGGATATCTAGACCTAAGTAGTAATTATTGGATTAGAAAATTTACAGTGCATTCTTTAGGCCATTCTACTAGATTGCAGAGCTTAAGAACTTTTACTTTGAAGTACATAGTTGCCTCTAACCTAAGTATATGTATATACACATATCCAGTCCCCTAGGTCCTAGCCTATATCTAGGATCTGTAACTTTGTTGCAGAATGTGCCATCTGAAATGGAACTGGGTAGTCCCATGTGTTAGGAAATGTCTCACCAGATTATTGGAGCTAGAAGGATGACATCTCAGGGTTGCTGCCTCTGGATACGGTCTAAAGCAAAAAGGCGATGGCAGCATAATGTGACATGGTGACATTGGTTGAATTGATTTAGTTTAAATAGGTTTGATTTCTTTTTTAAGCTTCCTGGTCAACCGGGGACTATTTATTTTTGGTTGGGGGACAGTTTATATGACATCAGATGGTTGTTCTTAAGTATACAGTTTGATACATTTCTGCAAGTGTTTTTCCATGTAACTACATCCCAGGTAAAGGACTGAGACATTTCCATCACCAAAGAAGGGCCCTTTATGTATCTTCTTAGTGATTAACTGCTCCACCCTTACTTCTTGATCACTATTAAGAACTGTTGTTGAACTTCATATTAATTGAATTACATGGTATATATTCATTTGTGACTAGCTTATTTCGCTACAGTTAACATTTCGAGGTGAGTAATGTGTCTTATTGCTGGTAGCATTCCATGGAATGAATAGGCTATAGATTGTTTATTCACTTTCCTGTTAATGGAAATGTGGGTTGCTTCCATTTGTGGGTTACTATGAATAAAGCATCTGTGAAGAGTCTTGCACATATCTTTTGTGTGTATTAGTTTTATTATTGAGGGGATTAATGGTTTACTGTCGACAGTAAGATAACAGTAGTAGGTACATGTATAACATATCTCAGTCTTCCACATAAAATGCTAACCCCTGGCCTAGATCCTCCTTCACCATCATGTTCCAAGACCTGAACACACCCCCTCCAATCCAGAGTCCTTTACTTTGGTGGAATACACCAAATCCAGTCCAAGTTCCTTGCAAATTTCTTTTGGTGGACACATGCACCTGTTTATCTAGGAGTGGAGTCATTGGGTCATATGTCAGATGTAAGTTTAACTTTAGGAGTTACTGCCAAATAGTTCTATTAGATGGTGACTATCAAGTTATACTAAGACCAACAGTAGATGAGAGTTGTACCTGCTCTACAGCTTTGCCAATATTTAATTTTTCAATTGTTGTTATATTGATAGGTATGCAATGAAAACTTCTTTTACCCTACCTTTCACGAAAGAGAGAGGTATAAAGAGATAGGGAGAGACATCACCACAATACTCCACCATCAGGAGAGACTCCTTTGTGCGGTGGTTCTCCCATATGGTACCAAGACTCAAAATCAGAATATAGTCTGTGTGAGGCAAGAACTCTTCCAGATGAGCTATCTCCTCGTAAGGGAAAAAGAACCTTTTTTTTTTTTTTTTGAGAAAGATTCATTTTTTAAAAAGGACGGTTTGGTAGAGGAGGAAACCAGACACAGGTAAACCAGTTGCAAAGCAATATTGCATACACCAATGGAAGGACTCAGGAGTCTGACCAGGGAGAACATAGGGGCTCTGGGGAGGGAAGGATTAGTTTTCATTTTTATTAAAATAGATTTATTAGAGACTTAAGAGTGGTTTACAAAATTATAAAATTACAGGATGTAGTTCCACACTGCACCTGCCACCAAAGTTCTGTGCCCTCGCCCTCCCAAATTAACCACCATAATTCTCACAATCTTAGAGAAAGTTCGCTTATTCCTTTTGGCCCCTCCCTCCCTCCCTTCCTTCCTTCCTTCCTTCCTTGAGTTCATGCATTTCAGCTCTCTAGATTCCAAGTATGAGTGAAACCATCCAAATAGATCTCTTTTACCTCTTTACGTATTTCACTAAGCATAATCAGGGAGAGAAGGAGTGATTTTAACAGGGTATTGCAGAGGTTCAGAGCTCTGTTCCCAGGAGCTCTCTCTTCTAGCTAGAGAATTCCTTTGGTGTTTAAGTCACTTGCTATTAACTGTAGCCAGAGGAGTGGGGCCACCTTTAATTAATCTTTTTGAGACAGATCTTATTGTACTGTGGACACTGCAAATATTTGAATAAATTTGTTAGGGCAGCCTAGAGTGGGTTTCTGGAATGACAAGATTTGCCACAGGTTGGGGATTCTGGCGGTGGCACAGCGGGTTAAGTGCACGTGGCGCAAAGCACAAGGACCAGCAGAAGGATCCCGGTTCAAGCTCCCGGCCCCCCACCTGTAGGGGAGTCGCTTCACAGGCGGTGAAGCAGGTCTGCAGGTGTCTATCTTTCTCTCCCTCCTCTGTCTTCCCCTCCTCTCTCCATTTCTCTCTGTCCTATCCAACAACGTTGACATCAATAACAACAACAATAAAACAAGGGCAACAAAGGGAATAAATAAATAAATAAAAATTAAAAAAAAAAAGATTTGCCACAGGTTGAATGATTTGCCACACAAAGACTTTTCATGTATTTTGCTTTTTACTTCTTTTTTTTTTTTTTGCCTCCAGGGTTATTGCTGGGGCTCAGGCCTGCACAATGAATCCACTGCTCCTGGAGGCCATTTTTTTCTCCTTTTGTTGCCCTAGTTGTTGTAGCCTTGTTGTGGTTATTATTGTTATTGTCGTTCGTTGTTGGATAGGACAGAGAGAAATAGAGAGAGTAGGGGAAGACAGAGAGGGGGAGAGGAAGATAGACACCTGCAGACTTGCTTCACCGCCGAGGGCTTGAACCGGGATCCTTACGCCGGTCCTTGCACTTTGCGCCATGTGCGCTTAACCCGCTGTGCTACAGCCTGACTCCCTCCTTTTTACTTCTTGACTTGTGGATCTGCAGTTAGAATTTCTTTTTCCTTCTCCCTCTGTCTTTCTCTCTTTCTCTCTCTCTTTTTTCCCTTTCTCTCTTTCCATTGATTCATCAGAGAATGAACATTTGCTGAAGGCCTCTTTGTGCCAAGCCCTGGCTGAATGCCATAGTGTATCCCAAAATGATTTTCACATGCTTCAGACTTTCCAGAGTTCAGTGCATTCTGTAAATGATTTGGCAAAAGTACTGGAAACTATAGGACCAGACAATGTCGTGTAAACCTACTTCCATGTGTCTGTGACACCCCTGACTTCCACATGTGATTCTTCAATGACCAGAAGGTATATTTGTTTGTAACAGAGGGTAGAGAGGTTATTAGACAAAGCTTTTAGTTTGAACTAGCACCAAGGTTAATGTCGGGATGGGTAAGATTTCAATAGAAGTGATGAAGGAAGGGTATAGTGTTGTAATAGCCTGAATAATGATATTGAGAAGCAAATGGTTAGGGCATAGTGAGGGAATTATTAAGAGCAGAGTGGAGTGAAGAGTAGTAATCATAGAATGTTGAGTAGAAAGGGTGTGAGAAGAATAGTAATTGTAGTATGTTGGATAGGAAGGGAGGATAGAACGAAAGCCAATTGCAAGTTCTATTTGGTGAGAAACAGGGAACCACTGAACAGTTTTGGAGAGGGCAACATAATCAGAGCTGCCTTTTGTAAAGACTGCAGTGATAGACCTTGGTGACAGACCACAAGAGTGAACACATGACAATGTTTCACAAAGCTATTATACTAGTCAAAGGAAAATTAATGAGTACATATATTAGATTGAATGGGATATAAAAGGGGATAATTCACATGTGAAATGATTAGGGAAAGAAAGAGAGTTCAGAGAGGAAAACAGCAATAGATTTTCATCTCCCACCCCCTCACAATACTGTACAGTTCTACCTCAGCTGGGGAATTCTGGGGGCAAGGATATAGAGAGTATTGGAATAGCCTAGTTGTACACAATGGCTTTCCTGCCAGCAATGCCATCTAATTATGGTTTTATTTAACTTTTAAAAATATTTTGTTTTCTTTATTTGAGAGAGAAATATCAAGAGGGAAGGGGAAAATAGGGAGAGGGAGAAAGGGAGGGGGAGGGAAGGAGGGAGAGAGCGAGATAGAGAGAGAGGGAGAGAGAGAGGGAGAGGGAGAGGGAGAGAGAAAAAAAGAGAGGGAGAGAGAGAGGGAGAGAGAAAAAAAGAGAGGGAGAGAGAGAGGGAGAGAGAAAGAGAGAGGGAGAGGGAGAGAGAAAGAGAGACGGAGAGGGAGAGGGAGAGGGAGAGAGAAAGAGAGACAGAGAGGGAGGAGAGAGAGAGGGAGAGAGGGAGAGGGAGAGAGAGAGATAGGGAGAGGGAGAGGGAGAGGGGGAGAGAGAGAGAGAGAGAGGGAGAGGGGGAGAGAGAGAGAGAGGGAGAGGAAGAGGGAGAGGGAGGGAGGGAGAGAGAAATCTGCAATATTGCTTCACTGCTTGCAAAGCTTTATCCCTGCAAAAGGAGACTGGGGGCTCGAACTTGGCTCCTCATACATTGAAATGTGCACTCACCCAGGTGCGTCAACACTGACCCTGCCATCTAAGTATGTTGATAAATATTCCAAAAGGGGATTGTGAATTGATGATCTAGATTGAATACAGCCTAGTTGAAGTGTGTAGTTTGGCCTATACAAGTTTCAAAGAAATAGTTCTGTAACCATGCAGGAGCAACACCATTAATTCTGTTTTTAATTCTGTGAGGGTCCACAATTCTTTGTAGCACTATCAAACTGGAGTTGAGTTTGATAATGAGGCGATGCCCCATTTCACTTTATCATTTCCCAATGTTAGCACACTTATTTAATTATCTACCTGGCTTGCAGAAGCATATATGTGATTGAGATTGCTAATTTTTTTTCTGTTAAGGTATCTTTTATTTATTTTTTCTGGTCAACAAAATAGTTCACTTTGCCATGCACATGACCCAGGTTTGATTTTGTTCCCATGACACTGAAGAAAACTTTAGTGCTTCCACCCCTCTACCTCTCTCTTTCTCTCTGCCTCTCTACTGCTTTGTCTCTGAAAAAAAGATTATTTATTTATTTATTCATTTATTTATTTATTACATAACATATGACAGAGAGAGTCTTACATGAAACAGAGGGAGACATGCCAAAACACCACTCTGGGATATGTGGTGCTGGAGGTTGAACCAAGAACCCCACACAGGCAAGTCCTATGATTTCCAACTTGAATCATTTCTCCACCAATTTGTACCCCAAACAGCAGTGTAGCAGAGTCCCCCCTTTCTCCACAACATCTCCAATGCCTCTCATTTCCTGGTTTGTTGATGTAAGCTATTCTTTCAGGTGTGAGATGGTAGTTAGTGTAGTTTTAATTTGCATTTCTCAACTGGTAAGTGAAGTGAAGCATTTCTTTTTTTTTTAAAGTGATATTTTATTTATTGATTTTAGTATATCTTTTTTAATTTTTATTTTATTATCTTTACTTATTTATTGGATAGAGACAGCCAGAAATTGAGAGGAGGAGGGAAGCTAGAGAGAGAGAGAGACAGAGAGACATCTGCAGCACTGTTTCACCACTCGCAAAGCATTCCTCCTGCAGGTGTGGACCGGGGGCTCGAACCCAGGTCCTCATGCACTGTATGAGTGTTGAACACACACTGCATGTGTGTTCAACCAGGTGTGCCACCACCCAGCCCTGTTAAGCATTTCTTAATGTGCCTGTGGGCCATATGTATCTCTTCTTTAGAAAACTATTCAGTTCTCACCTTATCTCACTAGAAACAAAAATCAACTCCAAATGGATCAAGGACATGGATGTTAGACCAGAAACTATCAAATACTTAGAGGAAAACATTGGTGGAACACTTTCCCAACTAAAACTCAAGGACAACTTTGATGATACAAACCCAGTTACAAGGAAGACTAAAGCAGAAACGAATCAATGGGACTACATCAAATTGAAAAGCTTCTGCACAGCCAAAGAAACTATCACACAAACAAAGAGACCCCTCACAGAATGGGAGAAGATCTTCACATGCCATACATCAGACAAGAGACTAATCACCAAAATATACAAAAAGCTCAGCAAACTTAGGAACAAAAAAGCAAATGACCCCATCCAAAAATGGGCAGAGGATATGAACAGAACATCCACTACAGAAGAGATCCAAAAGGCTAACAAGCACATAAAAAATTGCTCCAGGTTGCTGATTGTGAGAGAAATGCAAATAAAGATAGCGCTGAGATACCATTTCACTCCTGTGAGAATGGCATACATTAAAAAGGACAGCAGCAACAAATGCTGGAGAGGCTATGGGGACAGAGGAACCCTTCTGCACTGCTGGTGGGAATGTAAATTGGTCCAGCCTGGAGAGCAGTCTGGAGAACTTTCACAAGGCTAGACATGGACCTTCCATATGACCCAGTAATTCCTTTCTTAGGGATATACCCCAAGAACTCCATAACACCCAACCAAAAATATATGTGCACACCTATGTTCATAGCAGCACAATTCATAATATCTAAAACCTGCAAGCAACCCAGGTGCCCAACAACAGATGAGTGGCTGAGAAAGTTGTGGTATATATACAGAATGGAATACTATGCAGCTACTAAGAACAATGAACCCACCTTCTCTGACCCATCTTGGTCAGAGCTAGAAGGAATTATGTTAAGTGAGCTAAGTCAGAAAGATAAAGATGAGTACAGGATGATCTCACTCATCAACAGAAGTTGAGAAAGAAGAACAGAAATGGAAACTAAAACAGGATCTGATTAAATCGAGAGTAGGGCACCAAAGTAAAACCTTGGGGGGGTAAGGGTGAGGGTGGATATTCAGGGCTGGGGGTGGGTGGGACGGGTGGGTGGGATGGGACACAGTCTTTTGGTAGTAGGAATGGTGTTTATGTACACTCCTATTAATTTGTAGTCATATAAATCACTAATAAATATGAGAGGGGGAAAACTGATTGCATGTCTCAAATGTTTTAAAACACAGACTGAGTCTTTGTAATACATAGGCTGAGTCTTGATATGTTGACTCTCTCAAAAGCCTAGACTAGGGAGAACAGAAGCAACCGGTGGCACAGATACATACAAATAATGTCAAAGGACATAAATTATGGTGATGTTGGATATTATACAGGAAATACTAACAAAGGGATATTTCAAAGTTAACCCAATTACCAAATAATGTGATTATAACAATAACTATCTATTGTCTTCTTGAACCCTAAGACAGCAGGAACCTCTCATTTCCTCTATAGAGCCTGTATTTCCCCCAGTCCTGGAACCTTTCCTGCATGCTTCTCTCAATTCATACCAAATAATATTGCATCCGCCTATCCCAACCTAACCAATGCAACGAGTACCACCTCAGCATGCATCACTTCAGACTATGTCCAGAGACTTCAGGTATGGAATGAGAACCCTTCAGCTTCATTACTTGGGTGAGACCTTTCCTTTCATAGTATTCTCTAATTCCATTCCAGGTGGTTCACTTCCTAACAAAGTCCCCAAACCTAGATATAGACCAGGTCCTGTGAAATAGAGCATATGTTCACATGTATCCACAAACTAGGGCAAAATATATACCTGAAAGCAAAAGTACAGAATAGTCTGCAGTGAGTACATCGCCCCCCCCAACACTTCATCTGCACTATTCCAGCCTTTAGGTCCATGATTAGTCAACAATTTGGCTTTGTATGTTAGCTCTCTTTTCGGGTAGCAGGTTCCAGATGCTAGCATGATCCCGACCAGACTTCCCTGGACAGACAACCCCACCAATGTGTCCTGGAGCTCTGCTTCCCCAGAGCCCCACCCTACTAGGGAAAGAGAAAGGCAGGCTGGGAGTATGGATTGACTAGTCAATGCCCATGTTCAGCAGGGAAGCAGTCAGAAGCCAGACCTTCCACCTTCTGCATCCCACAATGACCTTGGGTCCATACTCCCAGAGGGATAAAGAATAGGAATGCTATCAGGGGGAGGGGATGGGATATAGAGATCTGGTGGTGGGAATTGTGTGGAGTTGTACTCCTCTTATCCTACGGTTTTGTTAATGTCTCCTTTTTAAAAAATACATAAAAAATTTTAAAAAAGAAAACTGTTCAGTTCTTTGGCCCACTTTTTATTGGCTTATTTGTAGATCTATATTTGTAGATCAGTACCAGTGCTGTATAGATGTTTGATATCAGTTGGAAAACCTGAATTTCTAATACTAGACTAATAGTTATCTCTTATAAAGATCATTTCTTTCTTTCTGCTTGTTTTTGCGTTTGTGGGTTTTCGTTCTAGTTTTGTTTTTATTTTTGTTGTGCTCTACATATACACAGTGATAAAATTACTGATGCTTATGCTGGTCCCTGAGCTTTGCACCACGTGTGCTTAGCCTGCTGCGCTACCGTCCCACTCAAAATTATTGATGTATAGCCATTTTACAGTATGTAATTCAGTGGTGTTAAATGCATTCATAATGCTGTGCAACCATCACCCACATCAAGCTACAGACACTGTTCATGACCCTGATGGAATTTTTGTATTCATTAAGTAGCCATGCATCTTTCCCACCTACCCCCTTCACTTGATAAATCACTAGCCTGCCTATTGTACAAAAATTACTAAAGTCATGGGCCCCTTGGAACACACCTAAAGTAGACTTCCTAGCTTCTTCCCACCCAAAGACCTCTGATTTCATTTCCTCTATTCCTATGTTTGGGTTCCTATTTATTAAACAATTGTCCTGCTTTAGCTTACTGCCTTTCAGCCACCAAGTTGAAGATACTGCCATGACACCATCTTGACTTCCCTGAGAAGATCTCACCAATGTCTCCTGTAACACCCCCCCCACACACAGAATCCTACTCCCCTAGGGAAAGATAGAAATAAGACTGGGGGTGTGGATTGATTTGCCAATGCCTGTGTCCAGTGGAGAAGCAAACTCAGAAGCCAGACCTTCCACCTTCTGTACCCCATAAAGAATTTTGGTCCATCCTTCTTGAGGGATAAAGAATAGGGAAACTTCACGTGGAGGAGATGGGACACAGAACTCTGGTGGGGAGAACTGTATGGAACTATACCCCTGTTATCTTATAATCTTGTCAATCACTATTAAATCACTAATACATTTTTTTTAAAGATTGCCTATTGTAAGGGGGCCAGACATTGGCTCAGTGGTTGAGTGTACATGTTATAATATGCAAAGACCTGGGTTCAAACTCTTAGTCCCCACTTGCAGGGAGTAATCTTCATGAGCAGTGCAGTAGTGCTCCAGATCAGTCTCTCTCTCTCTCTCTCTCACTCATCTTTTCTACTCTTGATTTCTCTCTGTCTCCAGCCAAATAATTAAGTAAATAAATAAACAAAATTGTTCTCTCAGAGAGAGAAGAGGAAAAAAGGAATGTCATTTGGAAGTAGTAATAGGTGAAACTGTGACCTAAAATGGTAAAAGCAGGACTATATAAAAAGCGGGCAAAAATATAGATAGACAGACAAATAGATAGTTATAGAAATAACAGTCAAACCATATCTGTGACCTTGGGAGAACCAATGCAGTTTCCAATGGAGGGAATAGGGACATGGAACTCTGGTGGTAGAAATGGTGTGGAATTGTACTCTTGTTATTTTGTCATTTTGTAAATCACCAATTAAAAAAATAGTTAAAGCCAGAGCTGACAGATCATCTGGGTACCAATTTCTTCTTGACTTCTCTGGATATAGCTCAGAATTGTAGTTCTTTTTACATGGAAGAAATAGCAAACAGTTCATTTTTAGTAAGCAAGTCTCTGAGAAAACACCCAGTGGTGCTTTAAACAGGTTACAAAGAAGAAATCAAACTAAACAACTGATGTGACAATTATAAGTTATCAAGTATTAAGGGGGAAAGTATGGATTATATTTCGAAGGTAATATACCAAAAAGCAGCTTAGTTCTGAGTCAGGGTACATCTAATGAACTCTCACTTTCATTCAACAACATTCAACAGATATGTACTGAGCCCTCAAAACCTGACCCATGCAGAAATGGAGTTGAGTCTAATTTATTTTATTTTATTTTGTTTACCAGAGCACTGTTCACTTTGGTTTATGGTGGTGCAGGGAATTAAACTTGGGACTTTGGAGTCTCAGGCATGAGAGTCTCTTTGCATAACCATTATACTATCTACCCTGTCCTTGTATATATTAATTAAGTATATACATACATATAATTATAAACACTCCTTGAAGGAAATGTATAAAAAGTACAAGAGTACATATCAAGGATACTTGCTCCTGCTGAGATCTTAAGAGGGAATAACTTTTGAGTTATTTAAGATGGACAAACAAGTACTGAGTGCCTAATAGATGATAAGTCGGAGATAAGTGGTAGAAAGGGAAAGAGTGAGATGGATAAGGGCAAACGTCTGACAGGTGTTATCGGAAGCAGGAAGTAGGTTGTTCCAGGTTTTCTTTATTATGAACAGCAGCTAAGGTTACTAGAAACCATACTCCCAGCATGGCTGAAGACTCTGAGTGAGCAGTTATGTTGGTGGATGTGAAGGCAGAGGCCCGCGATCGAATTCTATTCCATGATCGAATCCCATACCATGATGGAGAAGGGGGGGCAGAGGAGGGGGGAGGAATTCCTAGAAACAGGTCGATAGCAGTGGCAAGATTGTTTGTTTGTAAGGAGAAGAAAGAAGATGGTCTTTCTACAGATTCTGAGACCACATTTGCTCTTGCTTCTGCACATAAACGTGGGGTCAGGAGTAAAGTGAAATCCAGTCCTGAGTAACAAAATAGCCATTATTTGTACAAAGATTACTGCTCTTAACAAAGGCCAGGTCTCTTCTGTTTCTGGGTTAAGGCTTCTCAGGCTTTGGGTTGACTTCTCTCCATCCTTATATGGAGATCACACTACAAACAAGAAACTAGGGAGCTAGGTGGTAGCACAGTGGGTTAAGCACACATGGCCCAAAGTGCAAGGACAGGCTTAAGGATCCCGGTTCAAGCCCCCGGCTCCCCTCCTGCAGGGGGGTCGCTTCACAAGCGGTGAAGCAGATCTGCAGGTGTCTAGCTTTTTCTCCCCTCTCTGCCTTCCCCTCCTCTCTCCATTTCTCTCTGTCCTATCCAACAACAACAGCAATGACAACAATAATAATGATGACAACAAGGGCAACAACAAGGGCAACGAAATGGGGAAAATGGCTTACAGGAGCAGTGGATTTATGGTGCAGGCACCAAGCCCCAGCAATAACCCTGGAGGCAAAAAAAAAAAAAAAAAAAAAGCAAACAAGAAACTAGTACAGATCAGAATTGTGGAAAGACAGTTCATTCCATGCACTGCCCAGGCTCTGCTCATTAAACTGTGGCAGGAGTTGCTCCTCAAGAGAATTTCAGTCAGGACGAATTCTTACTGCCTAGGAAACATCTTTCAGTCTCTTCAAAACAGAGTCTTCTGTCTGTAGAGGCTGTCACCAGTGCCTTGAAACTACTCCCCCCCAGCCACAAACACAGTGAGCTCTTTTGCTAGTTCATAGCAATGTATACAGACCTCTTTGTCCCAGCTATAAAAATGATATTATGGGCATAGTTCTTTTTTCCCCAGTTTCCATGATATGATAACAATGTTAAGTTTTCATTTTAAGAGAAAGTAAGGTATTCCAGTAGCATGGTGTGTACGTGTGTGCATGTGCACACCTGTGTGTGTGTGTGTGTGTGTGTGTGTGTGTGTACACTTGTCTACTTGTCATCAGAGACTTAAAGAGTTTAACATTAACTCTACTAGCAACTGCTCATGGGATTTGAGGCTAATTACATAATAACTCCTCTTTGCCTTTGCATTTTCATATTTATAATCGAAATGCATACAAATGATTATTCCTGTGTTTAGCAGTACTGGAACTCTTCTATCCCATTTACAATGAAAATATTGAGACTGACAAAAAGCAAGTTATTTCTCATTTAAGCTATGCTATGATCCAACAACCCCTATTCTAAGCACCTATTCCTAAACCACCAAAAATACTTATCTCCCTTTGGAATATACCTAAAATGGACCTACTAGCTTTTTACAAAACGAAGACCCCAAATCATCTGCAATATTCTTGCCTTTAGGTTCATGAATAGTCAACAATTTGTTTTGCTTTTTATATCTTAACTCTTTTTCAGCCAACAGGTTCCAGATGATACCATGATGCCAACTTGACTTCCCTGGGCAGATGACCCCCCCAATGTGTCTCGGAGCCCCACCTCCACATGTCCCTGCCACACTAGCGAAAAAGAGAGACAGGCTGGGATTATGGATCAACCGGTCAATACCCATGTTCAGCAGGGAAGCAATTACAGAAACCAGACCTTCCACCTTCTGCACATCATAATGATTCTGGGTCCATACTCCCAGAGGGATAAAGAATAGAAAAGCTATCAGAGGAGGGGATTTGATATGGAGCTCTGGGGTGGGAATTGTGTGGAAATGTACCCCTCTTATGCTATACTCTTGTAAATATTTCCATTTTATAAATAAAAGATTAAAAAATAAAAATATCTATAACTATATAAAATACTTATCTAAAGAGGTAAATATACACCTAGTTCATGGCAGTACTGTTTACAATAGCCCAAATATGGAAGCAACCCAAGCGTCCACCAACAGATGAATGGTTAAATAAGTTGTGGTACATACACACAATGGAATACTACTCAGGTATAAAAAATGATGAGATTTTTCTCTTTTCCTAGATGGAACTGGAGAGAATTGTGTTCAGTGAAAGAAGCCAGAAGGATAAGGATGAATACCAGATAATCTCTCTCATAGATGAGACCCAAGAAACAAAGCAAGGGACAATACAAAATGAAACCTTAATATGATACAGACTTTTCCAGCAGATGCAGAGACTTGGGGTAGGGAGGCAGACTTGGGGAGTGGGGAGGGGAGTTAAAAGAAACTGAGGATCCAATGCTCTATGGTAGAAGATGACATTTGGGTGGAGGGCGAGGTGTAATGACACCCATCTTGTGAGATGTGGAACTGTACCCTTGTGACATCAGCTCTGCAAACCTCAATAGCCTGATTTAAAAATTACCCAGTGTAAGGTGGGGGAGATAGCATACGTTATGCAAACAGATTCTCATGCCTGAGTCCCTGAGCACCCAGGTTCAATCCTTTGCACCGCCACAAGCCAGGGCTGAGCAATGCTCTGGTTAAAGTTAAAAAAAAATCACCCAGTTTAGGCCCCAAGTAAACAATTTACTCTTTCTGAGACACTATGACTGCTAAGGTGTTATTCACTCGCATTGCAATGAGTTTGCTTAACTGCTATGCTTGATAACCAATTTTTCTAAGAAAGTATTAACGAGGACTTGAAAATATGCCAATGAGAATGGTTAGACACCATACACTTAGAAATCTCTTTGATTGTCGGATCCTCAGATTCATGCTGATGATATTTTCCTTTTCTTGTTTTTCATGGTGGACCTTTAGAAAATAATTTAGGGGCTGGGGAGATAGCATAATAGTTATGCAAAAACACTTTCATACCTGAGGTGCCAAAGGGTTCAGGTTCAGTCTCCAGCACTTCATAAACCACAGCTGAGCAGTGTCCTGTTTAAAAAAATATAAAATTAAAAAAATATTAGTGATTTGACAAAGTTTTACAAAATTATAAGATTTCAGGGGTTGACTTCACACCCATGTTGTGTGCATGCCACAGAGCACAGTGCTTCTTTTTCATACATGGATTCAACCACATCTACACACACACACACACACACACACACACACATATTCAAGATTTACTTTTATCTTCTTCAGCTTGAAAGTGCAGTCTAAGTGTGATATTTAAGAAGCTTAAAGATAGGGGAGTTGGACAGTAGCGCAGCGGGTTAAGCGCAGGTGGCACTAAGCGCAAGGACTGATGGAAGGACCCTGGTTCGAGCCCCTGTCTCCCCACCTACAGGGGAGTCACTTCACAAGCAGTGAAGCAGGTCTGCAGGTGTCTGTCTTTCTCTCCCCCCTCTATCTTCCCCTCCTCTATCCATTTTTCTCTGTCCTATCCAAGAACAACGACATCAATAACTACAACAGGAAGCATTGGTGGCCTCATGGTAGAATTCTCACTTGCCACACAATAACTACAACAATAAAACAAGGGCAACAAAAGGGAATGAATAAATAAAAGAAAGAAGAAGCTTAAAGATAGGTAGTGGTAATGACTGCATACCAACAGAATTATTCACTTAAATGATAAGTTCATGTTACATGTAGTTTACTACAATTTAAAAAATAAGAGAAAGTTTGAGTTAATATTCTTTTTTTTTCCTCTCTCCAGGTTGATTACTGGGGCTCAGTGCCAGCACTACATATCCACTGCTCCTGGCAGCCATTTTTTAATTGGATAGGACAGGAAGAAATTGAGAGAGGACAGAGAGAGGGAGGGAGGGAGGGAGGGAGGGAGGGAGAGAGAGAGAGAGAGAGAGAGAGAGAGAGAGAGAGAGAAAGAAAGATAGATATTTACAGACCTGCTTCACCACTTAAGAAGCTTCCCCCCCATGCAGGTGGAGAGCTGGGGTTGATCCTTGCACGGGTCCTTGTTCATAGTACTATATGCTCCTAACTAGATGTGCCACCACCTGGCCTCCCTTAATACTATTCTTTAATGTTTGTATGAGCACCATAGGATCTCAGATAATGGCTACTAGAAACTTCTCTCTGATGATGAAATGTTACATACAAAATAGACCAAACCCAATGTCTGTTCTAATGCAGGAAATGTTCAGTATTTGCAGTATTCTTCTCTTTCTCCTTCTATAGTAAAGAATAGGAGAGGCAACTCTTGCCTTCTTCTTTGACTCAGTATAAGTATAAAGGGGAAGAGATACGTAAGAATCTAGTTCAGAGCTGGGCCCTATTCGGGGAGTCCTGAGATTCCCAAACAGACATGATGGGCCTAGACCTCGAATAAATCCCTCTCTCTATTGTTACCAGTCATCTCTATCAGGAACAACACAATAGACCCCTCTGTGGGCCCCCCCATAGGACCTTGCCCTCAACTTGGATCAACAATGGTAGAGAATGTTCCAACCTCTGAAGGGAGGCTGGACAACATAAACTCTATACAACACCTGAGGAGGATGGGTCGATACTGGGGCAGCTTGGAATGTTCCTACTTGTGACCACAGAATGTGAACTCAGATCTACAGGGATGCAGAAGTTACATAGGCTCCTAAGCTGAAAATGGACCCCAGATGACATCAAATTGATGGGGTTTACAGTCAACAATATTTATACCCTTTTCCCACATTAGGGAGCTACTCTCTTCCCTGATCCAGCTTTCTGGTCCTTTTCCAGTCATGACATCATCTCCACAGACAATAACTTGGATCCACCTGCATATTAGATTTCAGGCTCAGGTGAAAAAAAAAAAACTAGTATAGCCACAGGCCCTTTGGAATATAACTAAAATATGCCTACTAACTGTTTATAAAGTGGAGGACTCCCAACTCTTTATCTGCACTATTCTAGCCTTTAGGTCCATGATTAGTCAACAATTTGTTTGGCTTTGTATGTTAACTCTCTTTTTAGCCACCAGGTTCCAGATGCTAGCATGATACCGACCAGACTTCCCCGGACAGACAACCCCACCAATGTGTCCTGGAGCTCTTCTTCCCCAGAGCCCCACCCTACTAGGGAAAGAGAGAGGCAGGCTGGGAGTATGGATTGACCAGTCAATGCCCATGGTCAGCGGGGAAGCAATTACAGAAGCCAGACTTTCCACCTTCTGCATCCCACAATGACCTTGGGTCCATACTCCCAGAGGGATAAAGAATTGGAAAGCTATCAGGGGAGGTGATGGGATACAGAGATCTGGTGGTGGGAATTGCATGGAATTGTACCCCTCTTATCCTATGGTTTTGTCAATTTTTCCTTTTTACAAAAAAGAATCTAGTTCAGGAACTTGCTGGTTCAGTATTCCCAGCTATTCTGACTCTAGTTTTGCACTAGTATATCAGGGATGTAAAGCCAAGAGGGGGTAATGGTAGCACTAATTAGGATATATCAATATTGAGTTTCCTCTGGCAGTGAAAGTGTAAGAATTACACAGGTTATTTTATATAAAATAATCCTTGTAAGTCTGGGTTTTTTTTTGCCAAAGACTCAGTGGTCAGCTACATAATTTGTGGATCTCTTGTTCAACAAACAGGGGGAAAGATTTGCAAAAAAAAAAAAATGAAAATACACAGCTTTTTCCTTTCTTCCATGACCTTTCTCTGTCTTTAACTGCTTTCACTCTGTTTTTGAAAATTTGTAATTGAATGTTTCTATAACAAGACAAATTGACACATAAGTTACCATACATTTATCATTTACATTGCATAATGTTAGTTTTTAATGTAGGTATAAGAATATATTTTAAAAAATATTTTAGGAGAGATAGAACCAGACATCACTCTGGTACATGTGCTGCCGGGGATTGAACTCAGGACCTCATGCCTGAGAGTCTAGTGCCTTAGCCACTGTGACACCTCCCGGACCACAGGTATAAGAATATTTAACTCAGTGAACCCACCTTCTCTGACCCATCTTGGACAGAGCTAGAAGGAATTATGTTAAGTGAGCTAAGTCAGAAAGATAAAGATGAATATGGAATGATCCCACTCATCAACAGAATTTGAGAAAGAAGATCTGAAAGGGAAACTAAAAGCAGGATCTGACTAAATTGAAAGTAGGGCACCAAAGTAAAAACCCTGTGGTGAGGGGTAGACATGCGGCTTCCTGGGCCGGTGGGGGGTGGGGGTGTGTGGGTGGGATGGGACATAGTCTGTTGGTGGTGGGAATGGTGTTTATGTACACTCCTAGTAAAGTGTAGTCATATAAATCACTAGTTAATTAATATGAGAGGGGGAATGGGATTGGATGGCATTGGTAATTGGGTTAACTTTAAAAAGTCCTTTTGTTAGGGTTTGCCGTATAGTACCCAGTATCTTGTAAATAGCTGTGCCACTGTTTGCCTCTGATCTACCTGGTCTAGGCTTTGGATGGCATTGGATCGACCTTCTCGTGGTGCATCCCGTGAGTACCCATTCATTGGGAAAAGTGACGATCCTTCCTAGCCGACTGAATCCACATGGATCCCAGTTACTTTCAAAGCCAGCAACAAGCAGCTCCTGACAGCTTTGCTGTTGACTGGCTACGGAAGAAGGGCAAACGCTAGAAGAAAAGAAGAGGGGGGAAATTAATTGTATGTCTCGAAGTTTTTAAAACACAGACTAAAATTTCTTAATATATAGGCTGTGTATTTGATATGTGGACTCTCTCAAAAGCCTAGACCAGGTAGATCAGAGGCAAACAGTGGCACAGCTATTTACAAGATACTGGGTACTATACGGCAAACCCTAACAAAAGGACTTTTTAAAGTTAACCCAATTACCAAATAATGTGATGATAACATTAACTATCCATTGTCTTTTTGAACCCTAAGACAGCAGGAACCTCATATCTCCACTATAAGGCCTATATTTCCCCCAGTCCTGGAACCTTAGGATAGGGTCCATTTTCCCGCATGCCTCTCCCAATCCATATAAAGTAATATTGCATCAGCCAATCGTAACCTAATCAATGCAATGATTGCCACCTCAACATGCTTCAGCTCAGACTGTGTCCAGAGACTTCAGGTGTGGAATGACAACCCTTCAGCTTCATTACTCAGGTGAGACCTTTCCTTTCATAGCATTCTCTAATTCCACTTTCTAACAAAGTCCCAAAATCTAGATATAGACCAGGTTCTGTGAGAGAGAGCATATGTTCACACGTATCCATAAACTAGTGCAAAATATATACCTGAAAGCAGAAGTACACTAGAATTTGCAGTGAGTACACCCCCAACACTTCCTCTCCACTATTCCAACCTTTGGGCCCATGATTGCTGAACAATTTGTTTGGCTTTGTATGTTAACTCTCTTTTCAGCCACCGGGTTCCAGATGCCATCAGGATGCCGGCCAGGCTTCCCTGGACTGAAGACCCCACCAATGTGCCCTGGAGCTCCGCTTCCCCAGAGACCCACCCTACTAGGGAAAGAGAGAGGCAGACTGGGAGTATGGACCGACCAGTCAACATCCATGTTCAGCAGGGCAGCAATTACAGAGCCAGACCTTCCACCTTCTACAACCCACAAGGACCCTGGGTCCATGCTCCCAGAGGGATAGAGAATGGGAAAGCTATCGGGGAGGGGATGGGATATGGAGATTGGGTGGTGGGAATTGTGTGGAGTTGTACCCCTCCTACCCTATGGTTTTGTTAATTTATCCTTTCTTAAATTAAAAAAAAAAGAACATTTAACTCATATGGAGAGTCCTCAAATCACACAATTTGTACTTTACACTTTTTTCTTTCTTTCTTTTTTTTTTTTTTGTTTTTACTTAATGGCAAAAATGCTATACAAAAAGAACTCAGCTATCTTTATTTTACTTCTTGATATACATGCATTCTACCAACACTATCTTTGGCTTACACATAAGCAAGAAAGGCCTGAAAGGAAAAGAAAAGGATTTCCTCCCCCCCCCCAAAAAAAAGAAAAGAAAGCAAAAGGATTGATTTATCTCTCCCTTTTCATCTATGTTATCATTTCCTTTCATGTTTTGTTGTTCCCACCAAAGCACTGCTCAGCTCTGGCTTCTGGTGGTGTGGGAGATTGACTCCTGGATTCTGGAACATGAGGCATGAAAGTCTTTTGCCTAACCATTATGCAATCTCCCCCACTCCTATGCTATTATTTTCTGTGTAAGTGACTAGCTAATAGAACAAAGTTACTGTGCAAGAGCTGATATGACAATGTTCCTTAATATTTCATGCTTCTTTGCCTATCAGGTTTTTTCCCCTGTGTTCAAAGCAAGTGATGATTTCTATGGAAAACATAGATTTAGGGGGACTGTCAGTAATACCACTTGCACAGAAGCAATTGGTGGCATCATTCATCCTTTCTCTACATCAAGTCCTATATGCCTGGTTAAGCAGAGAATATCCCTTAGAAGTCTAGCATTTATCAGTAGATCAACCAAGAAAGATTTAATGATAGAAGCAGCCTGCTATTCTGGAAAAATCAATGAAGAAGACCTTTTAGACATCACACACTTATATTTGCTTTGAGTCTTAATAAATCCCAGTATATCCATGGACTTCTGTGCCATGAATGGGGTGACCAAAAACCATAAGACTCACAAGTTGCATGCATCTCCTCTGCTCACATACATAACGTGTTGTCTCACTGGACCTCGTTGATAAAGCATATTTTTAAAGGTAAAATTATTGAGAATCTCAAGGGGATGACAGCAGCCATTAAATCAAGCCTTCTTAAACCCCAAGACAGCAGGAACCTTCCCCTTTCTCTATAAAGCCCGTATTTCTCCCGGACCTGAAACCTCTACGGTGAGGCTCACTTTCCTGCACGCTTGTCCCAATTAATACCAATTGATACTGCATCTGCTGATCCCAATCCAATTAATGCAACCAGTACAACCTCGACTTCTTTCACTTCGAACTGCATCCAGAGACATCAGGCATGGAATGTCAACCCACCAGCTTCATTACTCTGGTGAGACCTTTCCCAGCTCATAGGACTCCTTAATTCCATTTCAAGTGGTGCACTTCTTAACAAAACCTAGATATAGACTAGGGCCCAGGAGATAGGGTGTATGTACATGTATCCATAATTTGGGGAAAAACATTTAAAGCAAAAGTGCACAGTAGTTGGCAGTGAGTCAATAAATGTAGCAAGCAAGCAGAAAGACCCCAAAAGACACCATAAAATGCCTAATCAAATAGTTTCTGCTTAAGCCTAGATACCCTTCTCACCTACCCCCTATTGCATGTCCCTCAATCACTCCAAAGCTAACCTTCTCAGACAAAATAAGGATTACAAAATCTGAATAAGGGAAAGAAACTGACATACTTTAATGATGACTCTTTTAGTCACTAAGAGGCCACCCCATCACCTGAAGCCCTAGTCAGGGAGTCCTGAGACTCCCACAGACATGATGGGCCTAGACCTCTAACAGATCCCTCTACCACTGCCACTGGTCATCTCCATCAGGAAATACATAATGGACATCTCTGTGGGCCCCTATAAGACCTGGTTTCAATGTGGATCAACAAGGGTGGGGAGAGTTCCATTCTCCAAAGGGAGGTTGGATAGCATACTCTGCCAATCACCTGAGGATTATGGTCTTGAAATTGGCACAGCCTGGAATGTTCCTAGCCATGACCATGGAATGTGAGCTCAGACATACAGAGATGCAGAGGCTACAGAGGCTCCTGTGCTGACTATGGGCCCCAGATCAAATCGATGGGGTTAACAGTTAACAATATTTATATACTTTCCCCATATTCGGGAGCTACTCTCTTCCACAATCCAGCTTTCTAGTCCTTTTTCCAGCTATAACACCATCCCCCTAGACAATAACTTAGGTCACCTGCATATTAGCTGTCAGGCTCAGGCAAAAACTAGTAAAGTCATGGACCCATGGACCCCTTGGAATATACCTAAAATAGACCTACTAATTTTATGCAAAACGGAGACTCCAAATCTTCATCTGCAATATTCTTGCCTTTAGGTTCATGATTAGTCAACAATTTGTTTTACTTTATATCTTAACTGTTTTTCAGCCATCAGATTCCAGATTCTATGATGCCAACTTGACTTTCTTGGGCAGACGACCCCACTAATATGTCCTAGAGCCCCGCCTCCCCATGTCCCTGCCCCACTAGGGAAAGAGAGAGACAGGTTGGGAGTATGGATCTACCTGTCAATGCCCATGTTGAGCAGGGAAGCAATTACAGAAGCCAGACCTTCCAACTTCTGCACCCCATAATGACCATGTTATGTTCATACTCTCAGACCAATAAAGAAAAGAGAAACTATTAAGGGAGGGGATTGGATACAGAGTTCTAGGGGGTAAGTATTGTGTGGAACTGTACCCCTCTTATCTTATAATCTTGTCAATAATTTTATTTTATAAATAAAAAATTCTTAAATCTCAAAAAAAAGAAATCAGCTTTGTTATTACTGCAATTTATTTAAGACTACTAAGGAGAACTACACAGGTATTAATAACAATGAACCCACCTTCTCTGACCCATCTTGGATGGAGCTAGAAGGAATTCTGTTATGTGAGCTAAGTCAGAAAGATAAAGATGAGTATGGGAGGATGCCACTCATAAACAGAAGTTGAGAAAGAAGAACAGAAAGGGAAACTCAAAACAGGATTTGACTGAATTTGGAGTAGGGCACCAAAGTAAAAACCCTGGGTTGAGGGTGAGGATGGATGTTTGGCTTCATGGGGCACGGAGGGGGGAAGAGGAGAGGTGGGAGGAGGGTGGGGTGGGACACAGTCTTTTGGTGGTAGAAATGGTGTTTGTGTACACTCCTATTAATTTGTAATCATATAAGTCACTATTAAATTAATATGAGAGGGGAAAATTGATTGAATGTCTCAAACTTTTTAATGCACAAACCATAGTCTGAGTCTTTGATATGTTGACTCTCTTAAAAGCTTAGACCAGGGAGAACAGAAGCAACTAGTGGCACAGCTATATACCAATAATGTCAAAGGACATAAATTATGTTGATGTTGGATATTAGACAGCAAATCCTAAGAGAGATATTTCAAAGTTAACCCAATTACCAAATAATGTGATCATAACAATAACTACCTATTGTCTTCTTGAATGCTAAGACAGCAGGAACCTCTCATTTCCTCTATAGAGCCTGTATTTCCCCCAGTCCTGGAACCTTAGGGTGGGGCTCACTTTCCTGCATGCTTCTCTCAATTCATACCAGATGATATTGCATCTGCCGGTCCCAACCTAATCAACGCAACAAGTACCAGCTCAGCATGCTTCACTTCAGACTGTGTCCAGAGATGTCAGGCATGGAATGTCAACCCTTCACCCTCATTACTCGGTGAGACCTTTCCTTTCATAGGATTCTCTAATTTCATTCCAGGTGGTTCACTTCCTAACAAAGTCCCAAAACCTAGATATAGACCAGGTCCTGTGAAATAGAGCATATGTTCACACGTATCCATAAACTGGGGCAAATATATATACCTGAAAGCAAAAGTACACAATAGTCTACGGTGAGTACCCCCCCCCCAACACTTCATCTGCACTATTCCAGCCTTTAGGTGCATGATTGCTCAATAATTTGTTTGGCTTTGTATGTTAGCTCTCTTTTCAGGCACCAGGTTACAGAAGCTAACATGATGCCGACCAGACTTCCCTGGACAGACAACCCCACCAATGTGTCCTGGAGCTCTGCTTCCCCAGAGCCCCACCCTACTAGGGAAAGAGAAAGGCAGGCTGGGAGTATGGATTGACTAGTCAATGCCCATGGTCAGCGGGGAAGCAATTACAGAAGCCAGACTTTCCACCTTCTGCATCCCACAATGACCTTGGGTCCATACACCCAGAGGGATAAAGAATAGGAAAGCTATCAGGGGAGAGGATGGGATATAGAGATCTGGTGGTGGGAATTGTGTGGAGTTGTACTCCTCTTATCCTACAGTTTTGTTAATGTCTCCTTTTTAAAAAATACATAAAAAATTTTAAAAAAGAAAACTGTTCAGTTCTTTGGCCCACTTTTTATTGGCTTATTTGTAGATCTATATTTGTAGATCAGTACCAGTGCTGTATAGATGTTTGATATCAGTTGGAAAACCTGAATTTCTAATACTAGACTAATAGTTATCTCTTATAAAGATCATTTCTTTCTTTCTGCTTGTTTTTGCGTTTGTGGGTTTTCGTTCTAGTTTTGTTTTTATTTTTGTTGTGCTCTACATATACACAGTGATAAAATTACTGATGCTTATGCTGGTCCCTGAGCTTTGCACCACATGTGCTTAGCCTGCTGCGCTATTGTCCCACTCAAAATTATTGATGTATAGCCATGTATGCTCTATCTAACAGGACCTAGTCTATATCTAGGTTTTGGGAGTTTGTTAGGAAGTGAGCTACCTGGAATGTAATTAGAGAATACTATGAAAGGAAAGGTCTCATCCAAGTAATGGGGCTGAAGGGTTGACATTTCACGCCTGACCTCTCTGGACACAGTCTGAAGTGAAGCATGCTGAGCTGGTACTCGTTGCCTTGCCGAGGTTGGGATTGGCAGATGCAATATCATCTGGTATGAATTGAGAGAAGCATGCAGGAAAGTGAGCCCCACCCTAGAGGTTCCAGGACTGGGGGAAAAATAGGCTCAATAGAGGAAGTGGAAGGTTCCTGCTGTCTTAGCGTTCAAGAAGACAATAGATAGTTATTGCTATAATCACATTATTTGGCAATTGGGTTAACTTTGAAAAATCCCTTTGTTAGGATTTGCTGTATCATACACAACGTCACCATAATTTATGTCCTTTGACATTATTGGTATATAGCTGTGTCACTGGTTGCTTCTGTTCTCCCTGGTCTAAGCTTTTAAGAGAGTCAACATATCAAAGACTCAGCCTATGGTTTGTGCATTAAAAAGTTTGAGACATTCAATCAATTATCCCCTCTCATATTAATTAAATAGTGATTTATATTATTACAAATTAATAGGAGTGTGCATAAACACCATTTCTTTTTTTAAAATATTTATTTATCCCCCTTTGTTGCCCTTGTTGTTTTATTGTTGTTGTTGTTGGATAGGACAGAGAGAAATGGAGAGTGGAGGGGAAGACAGAGAGGGGGAGAGAAAGACAGACACTTGCAGACCTTCTTCACCGCCTGTGAAGCGACTCCCCTGCAGGTGGGGAGCCGGGGGCTCTAACCGGGATCCTTATGCCGGTCCTTGCGTTTTGTGCCACCTGTACTTAACTCACCATGCTACCGCCCGACTCCCCATAAACACCATTTCTACCACCAAAAGACTGTGTCCCACCCCACCCTCCCACCTGCCCCCCCATTACACTTCCCTCATTCACTCTAAAGCTAACCTTATCAAAGCAAGGACTGCAAAAGCTGAATAAGGGCAAGAGACTGGCATACTTTAACAATGACTCTTTAGTCACTATCAGGTCACCCCATCAGCTGGGGCCCTATTCTGGGAGTCCTGAGATTCCCAAACAGACATGATGGGCATAGACCTCAAATAAATACCTCTCTCCATTGTTACTGGTCATCAGTAACAACACAATAGATCAGGAACAACACAATAGATCCCTCTGTGGGCCCCCATAGGTCCTTGCCCTCAACTTGGACCAACAATGGTAGAGAATGTTCCATCTGCTGAAGGGAGACTGGACAACATACTCTATGCTACACCTGAGGAAGATGACTCCTGATATTGGGGTATCTTGGAATGTTCCTACTTGTGACCGCAGCATGTGAGCTCAGATCTACAGGGTTGCAGAAGTCACATAGGCTCCTAAGCTGAATATGGGCCCCAGATCACATCAAAACGATGGGGTTTATAGTCAACAATATTTATATCCTTTTCCCATATTAGGGAGCTACTCTCTTCCCTGATCCAGCTTTCTGGTCCTTTTTTCCAGCCATGACATCATCTCCCCAAACAACAAATTGGATCCACCTGCATATTAAATTTCAGGCTTAGAGGAAAAAAAAAAAACACTAGCATAGCCACAGGCCCTTTGGAATATAACTAAAATATGCCTACTAGCTATCTACAAAATGGAGGACCCCCCCCCAACTCTTCATCAGTACTATTCCAGCCTTTAGGTTCATGATTAGTCAACAATTTGTTTGGCTTTATATGTTAACTCTCTCTTCAGCCACCAGGTTCCATGATGTCAACTAGATTTCTCTGGGCAGACAACCCCACCAATGTGTCCTGGAGCTCTGATCCCCGAGAACCCTGCCCCACTAGGGAAAGAGAGAGGCAGGCTGGGAGTATAGATCAACCTGTCAACTCCCATGTTCAGTGGGGAAGCAAATACAGAAGCCAGACCTTTCACCTTCTGCATCCCACAATGACCTTGGGCCCATACTCCCAGAGGGTTAAAGAATAGGAAAGCTATCAGGGGAGGGAATGGGATATGGAGTTCTGGTGGTGGGAATTGTGTGACCTCTTATCCAGTGGTTTTGTCAGTGTTTGCCTTTTATAAAAAAAAAAGATATTAAAAAAAGGCTACTAAGGAGAATGTGGCAAAGCACATTACCAAGTGATATTTCCTACAAATCCTTTTTAAGTTCTTCTCTCATCAAATATATCCTGTTCCAGGCAGCTGCTGTGTTGGCAGGCTCTGGCCCCTAGAGCCCCATGCTCATCCAGGATGAATGATGGAGAGGATGGTCTGGTTTGGCTTATGACTGGAATCCTAATTGGTTACACACACCTGCTTCCTGAAGGAACCCAGTGTTACTTAGAGAAAGTAGTAGTGGTGGACTGACAGGTACTTCACCTCACTTTGTCAGAATGGTTAACTCGCTGTTCTTTCAATAAATGCCTAGTGAAGCAGAATCTACTTTGGTAACTTTTGAGATACCAGGCTGAAGTTGAAGGGAAAATAGAAATTATCAGACCACATTAGGGCATGGCTACATCACAACTGATCATTGACATCAAAACCTGGTGCCACTCCGATATGAACCAAACTTTCTGTCTCTGGAGCGAGGAGCTTCCCACTTGATTATGCTGATGTCCAAAAATAAAGTAAATAATGACAAAGAAGGTGACTTTTGTGTACCTATTGTGTACCCAGTACCCAGTGTATATTACTTTATGTGGTGGACATGTGGTGGGCATATCTTTATTTCCTAGTTTCTGTAAGGAGATTGAGGCATTGGTGAGGCTAGTTACCTGACCCAGGGTCACAAAGCAAGTAAGTGACAACATCAATATCCAGGCCATTTCTGAATCCAAAATTCTTATTCCTCCAATTTGCACAAGACTAGGGAAGAACCGGGACTCCTAGTTTCTTTTTGGTTAATACACAGAGCAGAGAAGGGGAACAGAACGTTACTATGGCCTTCATGCTTATAGGCCCAGTGTTGTGCCACTTTCCAGGCTATAGGTTCCTAGTTCCTTCTTCATCAGTCTTTTCCAGAATACTAGGCTGCTTCTATCTCTGAATCCTGATTGATTTATCTATTGGTAGTTGATGGACTCATAGAGGATATTCTTTTCGCTTATCCAGGGATATAAAGCTTGATGTGGAGGAAGTAAGAGTGATTCAGTTTCTAACCATCAAAAACCCTTCACCAGCCCCTGACATTCTTTCTCCAATCCCTCAGATATTCGCTGGTGCTGGTGAGATGTGGAAGGTGGGCTTGGGAAGGAATGAGGAAAGAAGGGGACTTGCATTTTCATTTCTTTGTGTTCTACCACAAGTTCTATTGGGATGTTGCTCCAAACATATTCAATGACCTGCCATCACAAGAATTTGCTGAGTTCGTTCAGTAGAAATAGTTTGAACTTAGGTGGGACTTTAATTTCAGCTTGCTGACACTTCACCCAGATAGGTTAGAATTTTAGCGCTTATAGCTAAAGGCTATCAAGAAACTTCTAGAGCAAAAACCCATTAAGATGCTTTCTTCAGAATAAATTGTGCCGTGAAAGCCAAGTAGTATTACTTCTGGTTTTCAAATAGGATAATTCATACTTAACTGCTTTACAGTCTGTGAACTTTTTGCAGGAGGTCTACTTTGAGTTTTTTATGCATGGAAGAAAGGATAAGGTGCAGATGAGGAAGGGAGAGAGAAGATAACTCTTGCTAGAAGCACCAGTGAGATCTGTGAGGTGAAAGCATCCTGGGATCACAGTTCCTGTGAGTTTTCTGAACAATGTGGATTTTTGTTGACTGGGGGGTGGGTCTCAATTGATCATACAACACCTCACTGAAGAAGAGGGGGTCGTGTGGGAGAGCCAGTGGAGAGAGGAAAATAGATTTCTAGGGTACAACTTCAGACTGTGTGGTGAGGGATCCCCTGTGTGGAGTAAGGGGGTAGTATCTCAGATTCTTTCTCCTTTTGCATTCCAGGGTGACCACACAGAGCTGTCTGAATTCCTGGGCCCAGTGTACTGCTGACTTTCTATTTGCTGATAGATTTCCTTGGACAGAGGGCACCTCCCTAGTCTGTACCAGGAGCAGTCAGGAAATGTCAGCAAAGATTACCCCATATTCCCCCATCCTCCAGCAGAGCATCACAATGACTGATGTGAGCTGGTGGACAAATCCTCCAGCTTTCTTGCCCCTTGGCAGGGGAACTCTGAGATGAGGTATATTTCACTTCGTTTCTTAGAATTCCTTAGCAAGATTTAGCTCCATTCATCCATAGTGGCAACCAGTTCAGTAACAAACTTTCACTGGCTTTCTTTCTTCTGTTCTTCCTTCTCCCAAACATGATTCC
>NC_080185.1:95337767-95442767 GCF_950295315.1 Erinaceus europaeus | reverse complement strand
TATTGGTTGGTAAGCAACTCATTTAACATACCAAAAACAAAAACAAAAAACCTCACTGCAAAGGTCTAACAAAACAAAACAAACAAACAACATCAAAAAAATCTCAGTCAAGAGAAACCTTTTAACCCTGGAATATGGTCAGAGATGTATAGTCTGAATTCAGGGATACCATTTTAAGAACTGAATTGTCATTATTTCCAATATGCAGAAAGTGCCATAGGTTTTGTAAAACATGCTCATGTTGAAAAGACACGCCAAGACTGTGGAAATGGCACCCCTGTGAGATGTTGCAGAGAGAGTTCTGCTCCCTAAGAAATCTTGCAGTTGTTCTGCTGCCTCCTGCTCAGACAGGGTCAAGCCCTTTTGTTGAGCTCAGCCCAACCAGTTTCGATTAATGGAGGTGACTTGCGTCCAGTTTCATGCCAGAGCTGCTGCTGCACTTGGTCAGAAAATTCTCCAATGGTCATCACAGCCCTCTTGCTAGGGTTTAACTAGCTAACGTTATAAGCTTCATCTTTTTCTCTTCAGTAATCTTATAAGTCATCTGTAAAAATGATTAAGCGAATCTGGCTTGTTTGAGCTCTTTTGATTCAACAGAGCTGTCGCTTGTTTATAAATCCCTTTCTGTAATCTAATCCATCTGGCCATAGCTTGTGGCCTCTGGACTCCCAACAGCTACCAAAACTGTAAATAAAGGGCCCCTGGATACTTAAACAATCTTTTTCTGCTGTCAAGAAACATGTGCTTTATACAAACCATGAAAAATGAAGCATATGGCAAAGTAGGCTAGGTAAAAAAAATATTTTAAAAAAATAGATAAATTGGTACTTGGAACATAGTAGGTATACTCTAAATATGCAGTCGCTGCAACTAAAATGAAAATACACTCCGATAAGCTCTCTAGCTTTCTGGTGCCAGGTAGGATGATGATAAATGGAGAGTGGTAGTGAGTGGATCACAAGAGATAATAACAACTAATAGGTCAATGTGTTTTGGTAGCTTGCTTACATCCTCAGTGAAAACATTCTACATATCATTTTACTCATTTTCACAGAACCCAGAACGGTCCCATGAGATGCTTGAACACCTACTATGTATTGGGTATGGTACAGGTTCTAGTAGGACACTGAACAAGATATAGTACACAAGGATGGTACACCTTGATATGAAAGAGACATGTCACTGAATGAAATGGGTAACCACACTTCATGCTATTTGTTTTTTCTTTCTTTTATTTGATAGGACAGAGAGATATTAAGAGGGGAGACAGAAATAAAGAAGGAGCGAGAGAGAGACATACCTACAGTACTGCTTCACCACTTGTGAAGCTTTTCCCCTGCATATGGGAAGCAGGGACTTGAACCCAGGTTATTGTGCCTGGTCAAGTGTGTACTCATGTGGGTGCACAACAGACCAGTTCTGCACACCATACTATTTAAATGGCGTATTATACACATTCTTGAAGAACAATAAGGAAGGCAACTAATCAATTAGAGGCTATAAGCATTCTTACTTGTTCACAATTTATGATTTAAGTACACACAAAAAAGGAGAGCTTGATTTCCAGGGTGGAACTATGGTGACCTAGTTACAGAAATTTGGCTTTTCCCCAGAAAACAAATATTACAACAAAATAACTCAACTAATTTAATCAGAGAACAGTTGGGATTTCTGGTAAAGAAAGGCACAAAACTACCTTTTTTTTTTTCCCCTTACAGTATTTCTTGCTCTTTTGTTTAATTTGTTGCCTTTATTTTTTTATTGAGGTGGCATTACATAGTAACATTATATAAATTGCAGTTTTGTTTCAATATAAATCAAAATGTGTATATGCTACATTTATTTTAACACCATGAAAGTGACTTTTTACTTGATTTATCCAGACTTCCTTTCCATCTTTTTTTTTCTTCCTTTCTGATCACAGAGTAAATTGATATAAAAGTTTAGTTTTGTTTACCTAGTTCACTGTTTGTTTTGGTGAGTTAAATTGGCACATCACTATCTTAAGGTTAATGACTGTACATGGAAATTGAAAGTATGGGTGTGTGTGACTCAAGCATAATCACAGAACTGCATTGCCAATGGGCACCATATTTGCAATTGCTTTAAACCCATGTGGCAGATTTAAAGTGTCCATGTGGGATTTACTCAGGGACTGAGTGCCTTAAAAACAGGAGTTCTGGACTGCTCTTTAAAGCTGTAGAAGCCAGGGGCCGCTAAGCAAACTCTAGAGAATAGTTCAGAGGAATTGAAGAATATAACATGATACTCTTTGCCATTAAGGAACCCTATCAAACTCTACAGTGCTCCAGCTGCCATACAGACCTTGGTGGTCATGGTCAGACTGCCCTGCAGGCAAGAAAAGTGACTTTGACATCACAGCAGACTTCTTACTTTCTGGAATCATTTTGGGATCTCCCACTCACTTCAGACTAGGTCTCTGTTTAAGGAATACCATAATGTATGTCACTGGGCATCATAAAATATGTTATTTCAGAACTCCTTCCCTCCCACTACAACTCACATACAAAACAGAACTCAGAGCCACCTGTGGGCAACAGCAGAAACCTAAAGAAATGGGTGAAACTAGGAAAACACTGGTTCAGCAAAACCAAGATGAGGGCCAGAAACTTAACGATATAAATCTAGAAGAGCTATCAGAGAATGAGTTTAGGAAATACATCGTCAGGAAATTTGAAGAAACACAAAGCTCTCAATTTAATATGGAGAAATAAAATCTATGATGTCAAAAGTTCACTTAATAGGGAAATGGAAAACTTGAAAACAGAGATACAGGATATGAAGGACATTTTGAATGCATTATAATTTCAAATAGCAAGTCAAAGAAGTAGACTTACCCATGTAGAAGAGAGAACATCAGAAATAGAGGATAAACAGGCCACACTCTTTGACTTCAATGTAGGAGAAAAAAGTTTTAGGAAAAATAGGGCAACATTTCCAAGACTGAAAACTCCATCAGAAAAACAAGTATCAAAAAAAAAGAGAAGGAAATAAAAAGAAAAACAAATATCAGATATATAGGGTCCCAGAAGGAAAGGAGAAAACGAAGAGAGCAGAAACATATTCAAAGAATTAATAGCAGAAAATTTTCCAAATCTAGGATGTGGTAAGGCTATAGATATTCAGGAAGCAGAGAGAACTCACAAATTACTAAATCCAAATAGACTACTCCAAAACACACCATTGTGAAACTAGCAAAAGTCAAGGACAAAGAAAAAAATTTATAAGCTGCTATTGAAAAAAAAAAAAAGAAAGTGACTTATAAAGGCACTGTAGTCAGACTTATATCAGATTTTCTGCAGGATCCATGGAAGCCAAGAGAGAATAGAGTTTATTGAAGGTTTTAAAAGATAACTGCCAGCTATGCAGACTTTACCTTGCAAGACAATCATTCAAATATGAAGGAGCAATCAAAAACAGTACCAGATATACAAAAACTAAAGGAGCTTGCCATTACCAGATCTGCATTGCAAGAGCTACTGAAAAAAGTGCCACAGAGAAAGACACAAGGATCACTGAGCTCTCAACAAGGTGATATAAAGTAAAACAGACCCAGAAACACAAGTCATACAAATATGAGATAACATTAAATAAGAACAGTTTAAGAAAAACCCTCTTAGATGTGATAATAAATAATTTATTTATATATAAATTATATGTATAATACTTCTATGTATAGCACATTTACATTCATATAGTCCTCTGTGTCTTGTTAAATTATGTCATTTTTCTCTCCAGTATTTTTTAATATTAATTACAATTTTTTGTTTTTCTTACTTTTCCTATCATATACAATATCTTGTGGTTCTTTACTTTGGTGTTTGTGTTGAAGTACTCTTGTTGCTATAGTTTATATGTTAACAAATGACCCACATTTCTCTGAAAAACTATTATGTCTTCATTGATATGTGCAATATAAAGAACTGAAACACAAATTTTTTTAAGTTGGAATGTCACTAAGACTGTGAAAACTATTGTGGTTATACTTGTGAGGGAATTGGAGAAAATTGGGGTGGGGGTGGAGGGGTGGAGAGGGCACAAAACTGTGGTGATAGGTGTAGTGTGAAACTTTACCCCTGTAATTTTATGATATTGCAAACTATTATTAAATTACTAATAAAGAAAGGAGGAAGCTGACCTAGTATAATTGTTCAGGGAGGGTTTACTGGAAAAATGTGAGTTTTGAATTCACCTTGAATTAGGTCCTACAAAATGCATTAAAGTTAACTGAACCAAGAAAAGAGGTAAGAGTGATATAGTAGGGATTTCAATATAAAATAAATCTATAGACTACTTTGTACAGGGATATTCTGGTAGTTTAGATATATTAGAGTACAGTAGTGAGCTTAGGCCACAGAGATCCTTCAAGTAATAAATCCATCTACTTACTCACTCACACATTCATTAATTCAACAAATATTTTCTATGTGTCTACAACATGTTGGGTGGTGTCCTAGTCATTTTGATTAGTAACAGATAGTTTAACACAAGAGAGAGAGAAAAGCTGGATCACGCTACTCCTCTCCCTGGTCAACTAGGAATATCACCTGGGACCGCATCAAGACAAGATCAGATCTATTTCAGGACACACCAAATCACTGGTGAGTGCAAACACATGGGCTCATGGACAGAGATGAGCGTAAGAAGAGATTTCTGGGGCTAAAGCCAGTATATACTCTTGAGCAGCTAGTAACAGTAAGGCAGTTTGCAGGTTGAGGCGACACCTCCAGTCTATTTTACCAACAAAAAGACTGCTGAGGAGAGGAAAGGACTCCCCTAAGGCTCACTAAATGCAACTGTGAGTCTCCATTGCTACTGCCCCTTGGAGTCTGGAGCAGAAACCAGGAGGCCCTGTGCTGACACTGGGGGGCAGACAACTGGTTGGGAAACTCAGGAGAAGATCTATACCCCAGTGGACTAGAGGTGGGGCTGTATAGTGGGAGCCTTTCCACATTGTTCTCCTGATGAATTGGGAGACATGGTGAATAACTGCCACAGAACCCACACAGTATAAACAGGATCTGTGTATACCTATGTTCATAGCAGAACAATTTATAATAGCCAAAACCTGGAAGCAACCCAGGTGTCCAATAACAGATGAGTGGCTGAGCAAATTGTGGTATATATACACAATGGAATACTACCCAGATATTTACAATGGTATTCACTGTTTTCAGCCCATCTTGGATGGAACTTGAAGAAATCATGTTAAGTGAGATAAGTCAGAAACAGAGGATGAATATGGGATGATCTCACTCCCAGGCAGAAGTTGAAAAACAAGTTCAGAAGAGAAAACACTAAGCAGAACTTGGACTAGAGTTGGTGTATTGCACCAAAGTAAAAGACACTCAGGTGGATTGGGAGGAAGGGTTTAGGTCCTGATACATGATGGCAGAAGACCTAGTGGGGGTTGTATTGTTATGTAGAAAATTGGGAAATGTTATGCGTGTACAAACTATTGTATTTACTATCAACTGTAAAGCATTAATCCCCTAATAAAGAAAAAAAAGTTAAAAGAAAAGCTGAATCACCACTTTGGTACACAGTACCAGGGATGTACGTGGGAGTTTCAGGATTGTAAGTCCTGTGAACTAACAGCTTAAGTCATTATCATGGCACATAGCTATCTCATTTTGTCACTGTCTTCAGACCTTACTCATCTTATACCTCAAAGTTTGTATCCTTTACTAATCTCTATTTTCTTTGCCTACTAGCCACTGACAACCTTTCTTTCTGGTGGAAATGCCAAAGATTATTTTTAAACTTTGGCACTACATTAACTATTCTCATAATATCACATTGTCCAGAATATAGCACTATTAGAACATTTCCCTGGGACTCTTGGTTTGCTTCTTTCCATGGTTGCTTAACTGAAAATATCACTGTCACTCTGACCAAGTTCTCCTGTTCTGTCTTCTCCCATATATTATGATGTTTCAAACTTACTTGGTTTCTTCTTTCTTTTTTCCCCTCATGAGTTATCTGTGTGGAATAAACCTTAGATATTATTTAATGGGAAGCAATTAAAATTATACTATTTATTTTTTTATTATTTATACCTGAGCACTGCTCAGCTCTGGTTTACTGTAGTGGTGTGGATTGAACCTGGGACCTTTGGAACTATCTCCCCAGCTCATGGGGGGAAATTTTATCTAGGTGAAAGGTTTATTTGTTTCTTTTAAATTTGTGAATAGATATTGAACTGTCTTGGTGAATGACATTTTTTCTCAGGATTATGAGTGGTGTCAGAAGAAGGAAAGTTGCAAGGAGAGAAGGACTCTTTGCTTACCTTCCCTCTAATCTAAAGGAACCCAAGATAGACCATCAACCCACTCTACCCATATTATACACTATAAGAGACAGAAGCCCAATTCCAACTAGCTTACCAACTCATCTTTGGATGGTAACAGATGTATCAACAAGAGAAAAGATATGTTAACAAGAGAAAGATTTATGTCTCATGCATGTTGGAAAATTCAATAACTAGTTTGCTAAGCAGTGAAGGGGTAAGGGATATTATACCAGTTTAACAAAAAAGTATTGGTATTTCAGGGGTTTACTATGGGGGTATGAAAGGTTCTTTTTTTTTTTTTTCATCCTGATCTAAATGTATAGTCTCCTACATAGTTAGAAGCTCCTCCACAGGAGGAATTCATAGCATGTAAATTGACCCTCCTTCATGCTATGGGTCAGTCTTCTCCCAAACAGGAAAATCCTGAACTGCAGCTGAATTTTCAGGAGGTTCTCAAGTTTAGATAAGGTTTCTTTCTATGGTTGATATTTGTTCAGACATTTTCAGTTTAAAGTAAACTTCATGCCATCCTGGTGGGCTTTTGCTCACCTAACCTATTCTATTCTATTCTATTCTATTCTATTCTATTCTATTCTATTCTATTCTATTCTATTCTATTCTATTCTATTCTATTCTATTCTATTCTAATCCAATCCAATCCAATCACCTACCCATCCATAAGCTTTTATTTTTTTATTGACAGCAGGGTTATCGCTGAGGCTCAGTTCCTACATGATGAATCCAGTGCTCTTGGCAACCATTTTTTTTTCTTTATTTGATAAGACAGAGAGAATTTGAGAAGAGAGGAGAAGTAGAGATGCAGAGAAACAGAGAGACACCTGCATTACCTGCTTCACTAATTGTGAAGCTTCCCTTATGCAGATGGGCTTGAACCTGGGTCCTTGCGTATGGTAATATGTGTGTTCAACCAGGTGCCCTCTCTCTATCGATCAGCTTTTTAAAATCACTAATGCATTTAGATATAAAGCAGCCTCAAGGCACAAGAACAGAAGATAATTCATCAGGGTTCTTCTATCTTCTTTTCTACTTTTCTGATGGAAAAGAAGGCTCTCTCCATTTTGGAAGTTTAATGGTTGACCAATACCATCCAGAAACACAGCCAAGTAAGCTCCAGCAGAAAGACCTCCTCCCAACAGCAACAAATTCCAGAGTGGCTACCAGTTTACCTCCCATCCCTGAATCTTGGCTAACCAGGTTGAAAGGCTTTGATCCTTGACCCAGTCTTGGGACACATATACCCCTCTGTGAGAAGCTCCATGGAGTGGAGTCTCCATGGGATCCTGTTTCTATTGATACAAGTAGGGGATTCTAATTAAGGAATTTCCCACTATGGTTCTTCTATCTTTTTTGCTCTCTCATCTCTGCCTCCATTTTTAAAACAGAACTCTAGTAATACAACTGATCATTTTCAAAGAACAATGCTATAAAGTCAGTGAGATGGAATAAATTCTGAGATTATGTTTAAAGGTCAGTTTCTCCCAGACCTAGTGAATAAGTCTTTTTAAATTTTTTAAAAATTATCTTTATTTATTTATTGGATAGAGATAGTTAGAAATCAAGAGGGAAGGGAGGGATAGAGAGGGTGAGAGACAGAGAGACACCTGCAGCACTGCTTCACCACTTGTGAAGCTTTCCCCCTGCAGGTGGGGACTGGGGGGCTCGAACCTGCGTCTTGCGCATTGTAATGTGTGCACTCAACCAGGTGCGCCACCACTTGGCCCCCATGAATAAGTCTTCTCTCTCCCTCTCCCTCTCCCTCTCCCTCTCCCTCTCCCTCTCCCTCTCCCTCTCCCTCTCCCTCTCCCTCTCTCCCTCTCTTCCTGTCTCCCTCGCCCTCTCTCTTTCTCATGATTTTTGTTCTGAGCTTTTGACTTGTTGCTGAAACACACAAAGAGCCACTTCACCTTTCTATGTGATAATCACATACCTGAAATGAAGATGGTGATGATTTCATAGGGTATGTATATGTATAGGATGTTTAATTAATTAAGGTCTGTAAAGCTCTTAGAGATCTTTGAATCAAAGCTGCCTTCTGAAAGTACAAAATGGTAATGTTATGGATAAAGCTCAGACTAATGAACTTCAGATTTGGGGTTGTATTGGAACTGGTATCATATATCATCTGAAATATGTGGGCTGGGACATGGGAATCTTTTTAATATACTGAGAATATGTCAGATCATGGTTTGATTTGTATCACAGCCTCTAAATAGTTGTGAGATTCTCTTGACAGATGGTCAACTGAGGCGGGCTATCTAATTTAACTGAAAATTAACATTGGCAGCTGTTCTTGCTAAAAAGATAATCTGTCTCTCAAATTGAGTGGAGCAGTGCTGACCCCTTTCCAACATTTTCCTTATAATTGTGGGTAAATGACAGTTTCCCTCCTGTAAATGCTAAACTCAGAGGCATGCCCAGTCCTTTGTTCTAGGTCATATCAAATGGGATCCATAGTTACACTCTATAGTAAAATGAATGTCATCATTTTTTTTCATTTTCATTGGTTTACCGTGGGTTTACAATATTATAAAAACTTAGGGGGTATAGTTTCAATTTTTAAAAATTTTTTTTATCTATTTATTTATTTTCACTTTTGTTGCCCTTGTTGTTTTTTATTGTTGTTGTAGTTATTATTGTTGTTATTGATGTCATCATTGTTAGATAGGACAGAGAGAAATGGAGAGAGGAGAGGAAGACAGAGAGGGAGAGAGAAAGAGAGACACCTACAGACCTGCTTCACCGCTTGTGAATCGATTCCCCTACAGGTGCGGAGCCAGGGACTCGAACCGGGATCCTTAAGCTTGTCCTTGTGCTTTGCCGCCACGTGTGCTTAACCTGCTGCGCTACCGCCCGATTCCCCTTGCCTTATTTTCTAGGTAGGCAATAGTGTTTCCTGGCTTGTTGGTGGTACCAGTTGAAATGGTTCAGATGTTTTAGACAGATACAAGCTCTGGAGAACAAAGACATAGTACAAGGGTTGGTGTCTTGTATTGGTGCACTTAGACTCAAAGCGGGGTACACAGACCAACAGTGCAGGGTGTCTCTTGGGAGCTTATTAGAGATGGAGTATCTTGGGTCTCACTAACATAGAATCTGCATTTTACCAAGTTTCCCAGGTGATTTAAATTCATTCCAAAAATTGACAAGTGCTTATGTAGGCCAGGAGTAAAACAAACTTTGGTGGAAGGAGTTTCTTGGAAGATTCTCTAGACTTTTCAAAAAACAAATAGATATAGTTAGTTTATGTAGCATAAAGTATTTCTTACCTTAGGATTTCAAATAATTCTAGTTCAGAATTATTATATCTATATCTTGATCAGGTAAAGAATACTTTAGATTGAGAGTATTTTTATTTCCCAAGTAAAATGTTTTATTACTTTAGATACTATAGAACTTCTACTTTAATTTTGACACAGGACAGATGTATATTTATATTAATAGATACCATCTTCAATTCTTTTGTTTCCGGTGAAAATCATGTTCAATTACCAAACCCTCACATGTGAAAATGCCTTGTAGATATTTACAGACATTCAATAGACTTGACTGAAGAATTTTGCTCAACCGGGATCACATCAAAAACTATGTCTTAAGTTTAAAAGAACCTTCTGGAGTTTTCTCTTTGGTAACTCCATTGGTGAATGTTAACTTTGTTGGTGTGTCCACACTACAGAATAAAAGCAAAATTTCACTTGGCTCCCTACTTTCTCAGAGTGCATTCTCAAAGTGTGGTCCTTGAGCTAATAATATCAGCATCACCTGGGAGCATGTTAGAAATAGAAATTCGGAGTTGGGCGGTAACACAGCCGGTTAAGCACAGGTGGCACAAAGCGCAAGGACTGAAGTAAAAAATAGGGGGGGGGGGCGGATGTAGCACAGAAGGTTAAGTGCACATGGTGTGAAGTGCAAGAATTGGAGCAAGAATCCTGGTTCGAGCCCCCAGCTCCCCACTTGCAAAGGGGTCGCTTCACAGGCAGTGAAGCAGGTCTGCAGGTGTCTATCTTCTACCTTTCTCTCCTCCTCTCTGTCTTGCCCCTCCTCTCTCGATTTCTCTGTCCTGTCCAACAACAACAACAATAACAATAACAACAAGGGCAACAAAATGGGAAAAATGGCTTCTAGGAGCAGTGGATTCGTGGTGCAGGCACTGAGCCTCTGGAGCCAATAAATAAATAAATAAATAAATAAATAAATAAATAGATAGATAGATAAATAAATAGAAGAAGAAAGAGAAAGAAGTAGAAATTTTTGAGCCCCATCCTGCACCCACTGTATTAGGACCTCTGGGGGTTGCAGCCTAACAAGCTACATGCTAGACAAACTACCCAGGTGATTATGACTCAATCTCAGGGGTGTGTATCATCCTTTGAAGACATGTGGCTTATGATATGAAATGACAAATGCATGAGCAGTGAACGAATATGAGAGCTGATGCAGAAGTCACAGGTACAAGTCCCACCTGTGACACTTCTGCCGTGTGATTTTGGAAAAGGCACTACGCTACTTCACATACTTGATTTCAGTTTCTTTTTTTTTAAGTGGATGTGTTTCAATAAATGACATTTAAAACTGCTTAAGTCCCTGACAGATCAAAATATAGCAACTGGAAAAGAATATTCACAAAGGCATTTCCCCCTGGGAATTAACCAGATTAAATGTATGAAATTATCTTTAATGTTAAGGCATAGATTGTTGATGTGGTCCCCGCTGAACAAATCTTTAAAACTGAGTAGGTTTGATAATCTTTGTTCTTTTACCAGGTGTATGTCCCTATAGATAGATAACATAGCCAGTTATCTCATCATTGTTGCATCTGCTTTGCTACTTGTTAAGGTATTTAACTTCTTATATACCAAACACATGGAGGGGGAAGGGAGAGAGTGGATAAAGGGATGGTGGACCAATGCCTTGTGGTGGACTAAGACGGCATCTTCATATAGATAAAATATAAAATCGGGGAGTCTGGCGATAGCGCAGTGGGTTAATCGCACGTGCCACAAAGTGCAAGGACTAGCGTAAGGATCCTGGTTCGAGACCCCGGCTCCCCACCTGCAGAGGAGTCGCTTCACAAGCGGTGAAACAGGTCTGCAGGTGTCTATCTTTCTCTCCCCCTCCTCTCTCTATTTCTCTCTGTCCTATCCAACAATGACAACATCAATAACAACAATGATAATAGCTACAACAATAAAACAAGGGCAACAAAAGGGAATAAGTAAATACTTATTTAAAAAAAAACTTTAAAAAGACAGAGATACACAGAAAGATTTTTTTTCCTTTGAAAGAAACTTAGAACCAAGTTGAATAGAATCCCTTCAAATTCATCACCATCAGTTCATTACCGACAACCTCACATGAGCTTCATTTATTCTGCCTTTTCTGCAGTTCTTTATTTCATACTTTGTCTTGGCTCCTACACTATGTCTTTCCTAGCTTCACTCTTTTTTTTTTGCCTGCAGGGTTATCACTGGGGCTTGGTGTCCCACTATGAATCCACTGCTCCTGGAGGTCATTTTTTCCATTTTGTTGTCCTTGTTGTTGCTAATGTTGTTGGACAGGACAGAGAAAAATGGAGAGAGGAGGGGAAGACAGAGAGGGGGAGAGAAGGATAAACACCTGTAGACCTGCTTCACTGCTTGTGAAGTTACCCCTCTGCAGTTGGAGAGCCAGGACTCAACTGGGATCCTTGCTCCGATCCTTGTGCTGCATGCCATGTGTGTTTAACCCACTGCGCTATCACCCACCCCACCCCTTTTATTTTTTATGGGATAGGACAGAGAGAAATTGAGAGAGGAGAGGGGAGATAGAGAGGGAATGAGAAGGAGAGACAACTGCATACCTGCTTCACTGCTTGTGAAGTGACTCCCCCCACCCCCCGCAGGTGGGGAGTGGGGGTTTGAACTGGGATCCTTGCATGAGTCCTTGTGCTTCGTACTATGAGTGCTTAACCCAGTGTGCTATGCCCAGCCCCCTCTTTTTTTTCTTTATTGAAAGGATGAGTGTTTTACAATCGACAGTAAAATACAGTAGTTTGTATACATGTAACATTTCTCAGTTTTCCACATAACAATCTCCCCCCCCCCCACCTTCCAGGTCCTCCTATGCCACATGTTTCAGGACCGGAACACTACCCTCCTCCACCCCAGAGTCTTTCACTTTCCTATCTTCACTCTTGACTGATAATTTTGTGATATAGTTGAGAAAATCTTGGCATGGAAAGCATCCACATTCTTCTACCAGCACCATGGAGACACACACACACACACACACACACACACACACACACACACACACACACATTCTATTCTATTGCTACAGTGGTGCATTGGGCATATTCCTGTCTAAGTGCAATTCCTTCTTGCACTGAATTTCATTCCTTCTTATGCACCCAGTGGCATCCCTTTTACAGCCCCCCTCCTTTCTTTCTTGTGCTGTCACTGACAATAAAAGAAAATGGCCCTGCTATTTAAGTTCCATTGACATCAAAACACATGGGTAGTATTTTCCATCTTAAAAGTAACCTTCCTTGACCCACATTTCTCTTCAGCCACCACTTTCCTGTTCCACTTTACTAGAGTTATTCATGTTCTCTGAATCCTCTTTAAAATAGAAAAAAAAAAACCCTTCTACTCATTCTCTCCTAAACTGATACCGACTGTCATATTCCCTCGTATCCATGTTTCTTGGCCCAATCTGCAGCATTGGCAGAGTTCATTCTTGGCCACAGGATAGTTCTTTCCTTGAAATACTTTCCACACTTGGTTGTGTTTTCCTTTTTATCTTACTGGCTGCTCCCTTCAATTCTGGATCCTCTTTTTTTTTTTTTTTTTTTTTTTTTGCCTAGCTTCTAAATTTTGTACAACTTTAGGGCTGACTCTTCAACATATTCCCATCTCTTTCTATACAGAGTTGCTAAGTGATTTCATCCAGTTAAGTAATCTTTGACGCCAGAGTTCTTCCTACATACCAGATCTATTCTGAGTTTTGTATGTTATTTATTCAAATAATCAGTGTACAAAGGATGGTGAAGCAGTGCTTTGGTATCCCTTCCTTTCAATCTCTTCTCTCTATCTCTCCTTTCTTTTCTCTCTCTCTAAGTACACATTAGTTTTTTTTTTTAAATAAATGGAGTAGGCAGGCTATTTGGTGATATCATGTATGTGAAAGGTGCATTCCCTGGTGCCACACAGAAAAGTATTGACTATCCAATAGCATGTTTAAAATGGAACCTTTGACTCTCATTCCCATCCCAAACCAGTACATCCCTCAAAATGTACCACATCAGGGACTGATAAGAAATCAACACCTTTTATCCAGTTACCAAGGCCCCAAACTTCAGGGTAACCCAAATCCCACTCTTTTGCTCATGCCTCATATCTAAGTCCACCAGCAGGAGCTGGCAACTTAGTGCATTTGGATGGTGTGCTGCTTTGCCATATGTGCATAACCCAGGTTTGAGCCTGGCCCCTACTGCATTGGAGGAAGCTTCAGTGCAGTGGTCTCTTTTATCCTCCCTCCCTCCCTCTCTCTGTCTCTCCCTCCTTCCTTCCCTTCTTCCCATTTTATCTCTCTCTGTCTCTATTTTTAAAAAGTCACTCTATAGTTACATAGCCTTGATGATTTATAAAATGGTTTATTTATAACTACCAGCAAATCCTGTTAGCTCAGTTGTCAGGATGTGCTAGGTCTTCATTTAATGTTGTCTATAGATTCTTGCTAACCATGACTTTAAGCCAGGTGACATACAGCTAGACCAAGTCACTGAATAACAAACATCATTTTACTCATTGCTGGCTGGAATTTTTCTTATCAATGTTACAATGAAATGGCAGTGGGTGAAATGTGAATATCTGAGAACCTGGTGTGCATCCCATATTCAAACATTTCTTTTCACCTTTATCATTGTCACCTGATTCAAGGCTCCATCATCTCTTGCCTGGAGTTTTGTCTCCTAGTAATGTTACTAGGAGAGAACAGTGCTTTTCTCTATTTCATCTATTGTCCTCTTTCCAAACAGTGACTCTAGGGAGCCTTTAAAAGTGTAAGTTGGAGTATGCCTTTCCTTTGCTCAAAATCTCCCAATGATTTCATCTCAGAAAAAAAAAAAAGGTCAAAAGTTTTCACTATGACCTCCAGGATCCCAAATGGCAGGGCTCTGGTTAACTCTCTGGCTTCATCTTCACCCTTCACTTAGGTCTCCCTGCCGTCCACTAGACACCCCCACTTCACAAGCAGGCTTTCATCATTTTATCCATTTGCAGGTCCTTCTACCTGGGAAAGACTCTGACACAGGTGTCATTACATGGAATTAAAGTTGGCATTTGATGCTTACTGGAAGAGTTTTATTTACGTTCATGAGCTGATTATCTTTAAGTTGCAAGCAAAGTCATGAAATTATTGATTACTTTCTGCACAACTTTCTTATCTAAGCAGACATTTTCTGTGTAGACATCCAAATACAGAAGCAGATTAACAAAGAATCACAGCACGGCTACACCTTTCTACTATTAAACTCAAACACGGACAGTTAGTCTTAGCAAAGCAATGCAATCCACTATATTAAATTAATACTGGTTATCTGAATTTTATTGACTGTAGTTTTGTCTTTACTTTGTAAATTAGTTTTAGTTTGATTGTTGACCAAGAGTGATCAGCATAAGGTATTTATTTTTAGTTTCATGTCTGTGTCTATTTATTGTAATGGAAGTAGCAAGGCAACACTGCAGTCTTGCAAGCATATTTCACCTATAAAAGGGATCTATCTACCTATGTATTAAGTCGAATTTGAAAAACACATTTCAGACAATTCATAATTATATTCCCAAACAAGATTCTTTAGAAGAGAGAATGCAAGGAAGTGAACCTGAAAAGCTTAAAAGATTTCAGACCAAAGTTGAAAAGTAAGAACTGTGTTGGCAGTCCATTTAGCCGAGGATAAAGAGAACTATAGAAAGAGAAATTTGTGAAGTTGAAAGAAAAATGTTTCCTGGCTAACGAATTATTAAACATTAACAGTCAGGAGAGAAGTATGTAACAATTTTCCAGACACTTTCAACTTTCCATCCCTCCGTTCCATTAAACTCTCTCCCCAAATAGAAAGAAAAACAAAACCAGAGGACTGTATATGAAATCACATAGTATGGAAAATATTGTGAGGCTTTTCCTATAATAAATCTAAATGTATCCACTGCCTTTTTGGCTTTGTAGCAAGTAGCCCTCATAGAGAGATGTTTGAAAAATTAGTACTATGAACGTTTGGTGACTATAAGGCAAACCCCAAAACACAATCATGAGACACCTCTACAAACAGCCTCCACGTTGGGGTTATAGATTGTCCTGCCAATGCCCACGTGCAGTGGAGAAGCAATTACAGAAGCTAGAATTCCTACCTTCTGGGCCTCCCAAAACAACCTTGATCCATACTCCCTGCAGGGGGAGAAGTGATAAGAGGAAGAAGATCAGAGGGCTCTGAACTCCAGCTCCATCAACACCCAGAGAGAGAGAAAGAGAGAGAGAAGGAACAGGAGAGGGACATATGGAGGTAGTAATGTTGTCATGAGTGGCTTGGAAGGGAAGAGAGGTTTGGATTAGGAAGAAAAATGGGGCTATATGTCTAAATGTAGACAGTTGTAGAGATGATGGCTGGCCCATGTGGTGGCTTGCAGTGGGGCAACTGAAGATTCAGAACCCTGGTGGTGGGAATGAAGTGGATCTATACTTTGTAAATCAATGTTAAATCACTAATAAAAAGCATAAAATAAATAAATAATAAAATAAAACAAAAACGAACAGCCTTCACGTAAAAAGGGAGATTGAAAAGGAGTTCCAAAAACGTTCAAAGATTCCTCATAATTTAAGTGCCCACACATCACTGACAGAATGAATATGCTTTAGTGAATAATTGCCACCAGGGTTATCTGAGGCTTGGTGCCTACTCAACGAATTTACCACCTGCTGATGGCCATTTTCTCCTTTTTCTTTATTTTTTTGTTTGTTTGTTTGTTTGATAGGACAGAGAGAAATTGAGAGCAGAGAGGGAGCTATAAAGGAAGAGAGAAGGAGAGACATCTGCTGCACTGCTTCACCACTTCTGAAGCATTCCTATGCAGGCGGGGGCCGCAGGCTTGAACCTAGGTCTTTTCGAATACTGATGTGTGCACTCTACTGGGTGCATCACTGCCTAACTCCCAGAATGAACAAGCTTTATAAAACAGTTAAAAGTTACTGAACAGTCAGTTAAACTGTTATGTTCTGTTATGGCATTACTGAAGAAGAGGTTGCGGTGGGCAGAATCCTAAGATGGTGCCCCTGATTCTGGATCCCTACTGTACTTGCACCTTCTCCCAGTTATTTATTCAAACAGAAATCTAGATGTAGTTGTGAAGAGATTTTACAGGTGCAATTAAGGTCTCAAATCAGCTGAGGTTAAGATTATCCAGGTGGACTAGACCTAATTACACAAGCCTTTTAGAAGCAGAAAGCTTTCTCCCAATGGTTGCAGAAGAGAACTTCGGAGAGACACTTTCAGGTTGCCTGGAAGAAAGCAAACATCCATTTGGTAAAGACTTTCTGCTAGCCTTTGGGAGCTTAGAGTGGTACCCAGACAACAGCTAAGAGGAAATCATGGGGAAATGAATAATAGCAACTTCCAATTTTGGCAGAGGAGCCTAAGCCTAAGAGAACCATAGGCCCAGTCAACACTATGCTGTCAGCCTAGTAAGACCCTGAGCAAAAAAAAAAAAAAAAAAAAAATCCAGTTACTTTGTGCCCAGACTTTATCCTGTATAACTGCAAAATGATAGCCATGCGTTGCTTTTCAAAGCCACTAAGTTGGGGGTAATTTATATAACAGTAGAAAAAAATAGAACAGGGAGTCAGGAGTTAGCACAGCGGGTTAAGCACACATGGTGCAAAGCGCAAGGACCAGCTTAAGGATCCCGGTTTGAGCCCCCAGCTCCCCACCAGCAGGGGAGTCACTTCACAGGCGGTGAAGCAGGTCTGCAGGTGTCTATCTTTCTCTTGCCCTCCCTCTCTGTCTTCCCCTCCTCTCTCCATTTCTCTCTGTCCTAACGACAATGACATCAATAACAACAACAATAACTAAAACAAGGGCAACAAAAGGGAAAATAAATAAATACATAAAAACTTTAAAAAAGAAATAGAACAGAACTAGAGGATAATGGTTTTTGTCAGTGTTTCATTTTTATAAATAAAAATTAAAAAAAAACTAGAGGATAGCTCAATGCATAGGTGACCGGTCTTGTAATGCACGTGGCCTAGGTTCCAGTGGCTGCACCACAGAAATGCCAGGGCACCAAGGGTAGCTCTAGTGTCTATGATGTCTCTCTCTCTTTTCCATCTCTTTCTCCATCTTTCTGTTCAAATGATACAGCCACCTGGGAGTGGTGAAATTGTGTGTGTATGAGGCCCTGACTCAATAAAAAAAAAGAAAGAAATCATTAATAATTAATTTGTGACTTAATGCTGTTTTTGCAGAATCATCAGGATTTCTTCTTAGCCTCCTCCTCTTCCTTCTTTTTCTTTTTGCAGCTTCCTAGGCTTTGGTCATCTATACTTTGTATATGAGCGAAATCATCTGGGAGTAGAATGGCTCAGATCAACAATATAGGAAATGACAAGTGTTGGCAATGGTGTGGAGAATAAGACACTCTGCTTCACTGTTGTTGGGAAAGCAAATGGATACAACCCCTATGGAAAACAGTTTGGAGCATACTTATACAAATAAACATGGACATACCCTATGAGCCAGAAATAGCATTCTTGGGCATAAACTCAAAGTACATGAAAATACAAATTGGAAGGGTTATATGCACCCCTATGTTTATAGCTACATTATTTACAATAGCCAAAGTATGGAAACATCCTAAATGCCCAGTGGCAAATGGCTGGATAAAGAAGTTGTGGGACATATATACAATGGAATACTACTTTACAATAAAAAAGAAGAGGTTGTAGCATTAGGAACAAAATGGAGGGAATTGGAGGTGATTGTGCTAAGTGATGTGAGTAAACAAGTAAGAGAAATCACTTAAGTTTTCAACCAGTTGTACTGGAATTATATAGAAATTGTACATTCTGGTTTGTTTTTTTCAATTTTGCCTTTTGGAGCAAGAATAGAAACATATATCATTATTCTACTCATTCCTGAACCAAAATTTAATTAAGATAGAACTGTGTCCTAAAAAAAACTTCAGAATGTCAATGGATACAAAATTAATAAAGGAAACCCAGCAACAAGAAAGAAACCGCAGGGTATAACAGAGTGTTGGATTCCTCTAGCTCTTGCTGTGAAAACCAGCTGGGAGTCTAGACTTGGACTTCTGATACACTATATAGAAATACAGGTACAGAAAGGGGAACTCAAAGCAGGATTTGACTGAATTTGGAGTAGGGCACCAAAGTAAAAAACCCTGGGTGGAGGGTGAGGGTGGATGTTCAGCTTCACGGGGCAGGGTGGGGTGGGGGGATGAGAGGGGGGAATGGGATGGGACACAGTCTTTTGGTGATGGGAATGGTGTTTATGTACACTCCTATCAATTTGCAGTCATATAAATCACTATTTAATTAATATGAGAGGGGAAAATTGATTGAATGTCTCAAACTTTTTAATGCACAGACTGAGTCTTTTTAATACATAGGCTGAGTCTTTGATATGTTGACTCTCTTAAAAGCTTAGACCAGGGAGAACAGAAGCAACCAGTGGCACAGCTATATACAAATAATGTCAGAGGACATAAATTATGGTGATGTTGGATATTATACAGCAAATCCTAACAAAGGGATTTTTCAAAGTTAACCCAATTGCCAAATAAAGATAGCAATAACTATCTTTTGTCTTCTTGAACCCTAAGACAGCAGGAACCTTCCACTTCCTCTATTGAGCCTGTATTTCCCCCAGTCCTGGAACCTCTAGGGTGGGGCTCACTTTCCTGCATGCTTCTCTCAATTCATACCAGATGATATTGCATCTGCCAATCCCAACCTCAGCAATGCAATGAGTACCAGCTCAGCATGCTTCACTTCAGACTGTGTCCAGAGACATCAGGTGTGGAATGTCAACCCTTCACCCTCATTACTCGGGTGAGACCTTTCCTTTCATTCCATTCCAGGAGGTTCACGTCCTAACAAAGTCCCAAAACCTAGATATAGATCAGGTCCTGTAAGATAGAGCATATGTCCACATGTATCCATAAATTAAGGCAAAATATATACCTGAAAGCAAAGGTACACAATAGTCTGCAGTGAGTCAGTATAAAGTTCACAATGAAATAGTGTCTACTTAGATACCTTCCTCACCTACTTCCATTACACTTCCCTCACTCACTCCAAAGCTAACCTTTTCAAAGCAAGGACTGCAAAAGCTGAATAAGGGCAAGAGACTGGCATACTTTAACAATAACTCTTCAGTCACTATTAGGCCACCCCATCAGCTGGGACCCTAATCGGGGAGTCTTGAGATTCCCAAATAGGCATGATGGGCCTAGGCCTAGAATAAATCCCTCTCTCCGTTGTTACCGGTCATTTCTATCAGGAACAACACAATAGACCCCGTTGTAGCCCCCCATAGGACCTTTCCCTCAACCTGGATCAGCAATGGTAGAGAATTTCCATCCTCCGAAGGGTGGCTGGAAAATATACTCTATGCTACACCTGAGGAAGATGGGTCCTGATACTGGGGCAGCTTGGAGCATTCCTACTTATGACCACAGAATGTGAGCTCAGTTCTACAGGGATGCAGAGGTCACATAGGCTCCTAAGCTGAATATGGGCCCCAGATCACATCAAATCGATGGGGTTTACAGTCAACAATATTTATACACCTTTCCCTTATTTGGGAGCTACCCTCTTCCCTGATCCAGCTTTCCGGTCCTTCTGCCAGCCATGACATCATCTCCCAGATAATAATTAGGATATACCGGCATATCAGATTTCAGGCTCAGGCAAACAAACAAACAAACAAAAAACTAGTATAGCCACAGGCCCTTTGGAATATAACTAAAATATGCCTACTAGCTACCTAAAATATGCCTACTAGCTACAAAATGGAGACCCCCCAACTCTTCATCTGCACTTTTCCAGCCTTTAGGTCCATGACTGGTCAACAATTTGTTCAGCTTTATAAGTTAACTCTTTTTTTCAGCCACCAGGTTCCAGATGCTAACATGATGCCATCTGGCCTTCCCTGGGCAGACAACCCCACCAATGTGTCCTGGAGCCCTGCTTCCCCAGAGCCCTTACCCACTAGGGAAAGAGAGAGACACAGGCTGGGAGTATGGATCCACCTCCAACACCCATGTTCAGCAGGGAAGCAGTTATAGAAGCCAGACCTTCCGCCTTCTGCACCCCATAATGACCCTGGGTCCATACTCCCAGAAGGATAAAGAATAGGAAAGCTATCAGGGGAGGGGATGGGATACGGAGTTCTGGTGGTGGGAATTGTGTGAAGTTGTATCCCTCTTATCCTATCATTTGGTCAATGTTTCCTTTTTATAAATAAAAATATAAATAAATAATATAGGTACATAGTCACTTAGTAAGTCACCCAAGGATGAAGTGCATCTATAGGAAATCTGTTTTAAATAGCAGAGACTGTGATAAGTGACAATGTAAACTTGGACTGCAAACAAGACATACAACAGGCACTGTGATGGTAGGAATTGTGACAAAAATCCCCAGAATATGAAAGTTGAAGAGTATAACTTCTCTTTCAGATTTATTCACTAGTATGCCAACCATACCAGGAAATGGCAAACATCAGATTTTAGACCTTGTAGCTCTGTTACTTCTGTTGTAGTTTCTCAGCTCTGCTGCTGTAGAATACAATCAACCACAGATATAGCTACGTTACAATAAGATTTGCTTTTATTTTAGTTTTATTTTTAATTTTTTTAACTTTTTTAAAATTTTCCCTTTTGTTGCCCTTGGTTTTTTTTAATTGTTGTTGTAGTTACTGTTATTGATGTCGTCATTGTTAGATAGGACAGAGAGAAATGGAGAGAGGAGGGGACGACAGAGAAGGCGAGAGAAAGACAGATAACTGCAGACCTGCTTCACCACCTGTGAAGCGACTCCCCTGCAGGTGGGGAGCCGGGGGCTCCAGCCAGAATCCTTAAACTGGTCCTTGTGCTTCGTGCCATGTGCGCTTAACATGCTGCGCTACTGCCCGACTCCCTTTATTTTTATTTGACAGGACAGAGAGAAAATGAGAGGGGAAGTAGAAATGCAGTGAGAGAAAGACACCTAGAACACTGTTTTATTGCTTGTGAAGTCCTCCCCCGCAGATGGGGAACAAGTCTTTGAACCTGAGCTCTTGTGCTTGGTAATGTGTATTCTTGACTAGGTGTGCCACCACCTGGCTCCTGTTCCAAAAACGCTTAATTAAAAAAATAGATGGTGAACTGGCTATGACCCAAGGTTGCAGTGCTTTTCTATTTCAAATCTAGGCAGTGGCTAAGGAGGGTCACAAACGGTGATGATATCTGTTGGAGTAGCATGGAGAGTACAAATTAGAGAGACACAGACATAGCATTCAAAAGACATGAAAAAGAATTGGCTTTGAGGGGAATGAGATGATGAGAAGGTGACATTAGACTTTCTACTCTGGAAAGATGATGGCATCACTATCTGAGATGGAAACAAAGGTGGAAATAAGTATTTATGTGTACATTAGAGAGACTGTGGGGGCAAATTGATTGGGTGTGGAAGGAATACATTTGGAGGGGTTTATTTAATTTTTAAGAAATATTTGTTTATTGTTTATTAAGGAAACAGCGAGAGGGAGGGAGGGAGAAAGAGAGAGAGAGAGAGGAGAAGAAGGAGAAGAAGAAGAAGAAGAAGAAGAAGAAGAAGAAGAAGAAGAAGAAGAAGAGGAAGAGGAAGAGGAAGAGGAAGAAGAAGAAGAAGAGGAGTAGAGGAGAGGAGGGGAGGCACAAATCCAGTATATATGGTACTGACTATCAAGCCCATGGTCCTCTACTTGCAGACCATGCTCTCCAACAGCTAAGGTGCCTATTTCTAATTCCAGCATTCTACTTACAGATCCTGCTCTCCAACTGCTAAGGTGCCTATTTCTATGGAAATTTCTGAGGCAGTTAGAAGTATAAGTCTATTCCTAGCTTTTTCCAAAATGGAGACCCCAAACATCATCTGCTATATTCTTACCTTTAGGTTCCTGATTATTCAACAATTTGTTCTGCTTTATATCTTAATGCTTTTCAGCCATCAATTTGCAGTTGCTACCATGACACCAACCTAACTTCCCTGGGCATATGACCTCACCAATGTGTCCTGGAACCCCATCTCTCCAGAGCGCTACCCCACTAGAAAAAGACAGAAACAGGCTTGGAGTATGGATCGACCTGACAATGCCTATGTCTAGCAGAGAAGCAGTTAGAAGTATAAGTCTATTCCTAGCTTTTTCCAAAATGGAAACCCCCCCCCACACACACACACCTTCTTCACCCTATTATGATCCTGGGTCCATACTCCCAGAGGGATAAAGAATAGCAAACCTATTATAGAATAGGGGATGGGATATGGTGGCAAGAATTGTGTGGAATTGTACCTTTCTTATCCTATAATCTTGTCAATCACGATTAAATCAATAAAAGTGTAAGTCTAGATAAAGTGCAAGTGTGGGAAAGAAGGAGGAGGGAGAGGAGGAGAAAGAGAAGCAGGAGAAGGAGAAGGACACAGAGAGAGAACGGATTAGAGACTGATTTGGACACTTAGGAAATTATCTCTGTGGAGAGAATCTTGAAGATTGTCTTAAAGCCCTGGGTGTGCATACATGGAAGGTTTGTAGAATGCAAGCTAGCATGTATAAAAGTGCACTTTAAACTGTGAGGTATTATACAAATGTAAAATATTCTTATTATTAAATGTGACAAACAGAAGCATAAAAGGCAGTAACAACTGTTTTATGTCTCCGAATCCCCGCTAGTTCCCAATTATTGCACTTTCATCCAGTGAAGGCCTTTGCACAGCTCTGTTCCTTCTCCCCTTGCATACATATTGAGATCATAATGCATTAAACATTATTCACGTGGTGGCACAATGCTTCCTCCTCCTTCCAACAGATACTCTGAAACCTCTTTTTTTTTGATACAGTATCTTGTAAGAAGGTTGGGACAAACACACAGAGCTGCTGTTTGATATTAAGGTCCAATGCTTTGGATGAAACATCAGGTTTAGGGAGCCGAGCAGTAGTGTAGTGGGTTAAGCGCACGTGGCGCAAAGCACAAGGACCAGTTAGGATCCTGGTTAGAGCCCCCGGCTCCCCACCTTCAGGGGAGTCTTTTCACAGACAGTGAAGCAGGTCTGCAGGCATCTCTCTGTCTCTCTTCCTCTCTATCTCCTCCTTCTCTCTCAATTTCTCTGTCTCTATCCAATAACAAATAAATTCTAAAAATCAGGTTTAGGGGTTTGTCAATATTTAGTCACTTACACAAGAGATACAGAATGTAGGAGGGGCAGAGAAGAGCTAAGAGATAATATCAAGTTAGATTTGAGGAAGTCCTGAACCATTGAAAAGTCTTTTTCTGAGAGGGAATCTCTCTCTCTTTTCCCCTAATCTCAAAGATAGCAGTGGCAACCCTTAAACAGACATAATATACATTTTAGTTATCTATTTCTGCTAAGCAAATAATTGCAAAACACAATGTTTAAAATAGCAATAATATTATTATATGATTTGGCATGTCTAGAATTTAAAAAAATATATTTATTATTTTAAATATATATTTATTTATTCCCTTTTGTTGCCCTTGTTGTTTGATTATTGTAGTTATTATTATTGTTGTCGTTGTTGGATAGGGCAGAGAGAAATGGAGAGAGGAGGGGAAGACAAAGAGGAGGAGAGAAAGATAGACACCTGCAGACCTGCTTCACCGTCTGTGAAGTGACTCCCCTGCAGGTGGGGAGCCTGGGGCTCCAACCGGGATCCTTACTCTGGTCCTTGTGCTTCGCACCACGTGCGCTTAACCTGCTGCGTTACTGCCTGACTCCTGGCATGTCTAGAATTTAAATACAGCTTGACTGGGTGATCTTTCTAATCTGTGTATTTTCTATGGAGGTCATTTGCTGGTGTTCTGTTGGCTGGGCTGAACTGCACTGGGCTGGGCTGAACTGCACTGGGCTGGGCTGTCTGGCATCTTGATCAGAAGGCACAAGGCTGGTTTCAGCTTAAACTATGGATGAGGGCACCTGCACTTGGTCTTTGTAGCAAAGTGATCTCTGGATAACCAGACATATTTTAGACAGCATCTCAAGGTCCAAGAGTGAAGGACACAACAACTGAATTCTCGTATACTACCTGGGCTTTCATAACCCAGCCTTGAAGTCATACTGCTAGTTCTGCCATAATTAATTAATTAATTAATTGCCTCCAGGGTTAGCTCTGGGCCTCAGCGCCAGCACTACGAATCCACCACTCCTGGCGGCCACTTTTTCTTTTTTCTATTTTTAAAAAATATTTATTTAGTTATCCCATTTTGTTGCCCTTGTTTTATTGTTGTAATTATTATTGTTATTGATGTCATCGTTGTTAGGATAGAGAGAAATGGAGAGAAGAGGGGAAGACATTTGCAGACCTGCTTCACCGCCTGTGAAGCGACTCCCCTGCAGGTGGGGAGCTGGGGACTCGAACCGGGATCCTTAAGCTGTCCTTGTGCTTTGCGCCACCTGAGCTTAACCCGCTGCGCTACTGCCTGACTCCCCTAATTTTTAAAAAATTACATAGAGGAGACAGACATTGAGAGAGGAGTGGGAGATAAAGAGGGAGAGAAAGATAAATACCTGCAGACCTGCTTCACCGCTCGTGAAACATTCCTCCTGCAGGTGGGAAGTGGGGGCTCAAACACTGGTCCCTGCAGTTACTACCAGTAATATGTGCTCTAAACCAGGTGCGCCACCATCCGGCCCCGAGTTGTCATATTCTCTTGTTGCAGTGGTCATGCAACTTGGAAACAGTCCAAATTTAAGGGGAGGACTAGTTAAGTCCTACCTCTAGACTGGAGGAGTGTCATAATTTGTGACTTTAACAATCATCACAGGGAGTTGGGCGGTACTGCAGCGGTTAAGCGCACGTGGTGCAAAGCGCAAGGATTGGCTATGGATCCCGGTCCGAGTCCCTGGCTCCCCACCTGCAGGGGAGTCACTTCACAGGTGGTGAAGCAGGTCTGCAGGTGTCAAAAAAATCATCACAAATGGGGCTGGGGAGACAGCATCGTGGTTCTGCAAAAGACTTTCATGCCTGAGGCTCCGACGTCCCAAGTTCCATCCCCAGCACCACCAGAAGCCAGAGTTGAGCAGTGCTCTGGTTTCTCTACCTGTATCTTTCTCTGTGTATCTCTTTCATTAAAAATAAATAATAAAGGGCCAGGTGGTGACGCACCTGGTTGGGCACACATGTTACAGTGTGCAAGGACCCAGGTTCGAGCCCCTGGTCCCTACCTGCAGGGGGAAAGCTTCACAGTGGTGAAGTAGGGCTGCAGGTGTCTCTCTCTCTCTCCCTCTCTATCTCCCCCCTTCCCTCTCAATTTCTGGCTGCCTCTATCCAATAAATGAATATAATTTAAAAACATTTAAAAAATAAATAATAAAACAAATAAAAGCATCTTTAAAAATCATCACAAAATTATCTGGCAGGAAGCTGTGCCTCCTAGACGATTGTTAAGAAAAGACAGATGCTAGAAAAACCCTTCCCTTCTGGGTCTAGCCTTTCTTGGAGGGAAGGAGGTTGCAACACTCCCACATGGCTTGCATATTAGAATTCACACACATAAAATGCATTCCCTTAGCCACAGAGCAGACCTTGAGACCAAGTGGATTCAAGTCTTTTATTCTGGGTAGGGATTTTATGGAACAGGTGTGGGGAAATGGAAAGAGTTAGACAGGGAAGAAGTCAATTCTAGAATGTATTTTTGAGTTGGTCACAGCTGTAGGTTTCTCAGGTTTAGTCCTGCTGAGATCTTCTGAGGAACCAGAATTGTCTATCTAGGATGGAAAAGATAAACTCACTAACTCTTATCACCCATTGGTCAGGGGCTGCCCCATGAGATGTTGGTTTCCTCTCCTCACTCCTCACATACGTAATTCTTGATGGAAGCCCATACTCTTGCATCAGAAGATCCTGGGTTAGCCAGCCAGACACAAAGGGAACTGAATTGAAGTGCATCAAATTACACATGCATGAAGCTGGTTGCCATAGCAACAGATGGGGTAACATGTGGGCTGAGAGGAAATAAGATGGTTATAAGAGGTACCTGATATGCATGTACATTCTCAATCTTCCCAATTAACTACTCCAAGGATACAGGCTTTAAGGCAAGGGGTTGGCTATAAGCTGATTTGTATAACTTGTTTTTTTTTCTTTCCCTTTCCCTGAATTCCTGACTGGGAGTGAGCATGCAGCTGCTAGTACATTCTCCTCAACACTCATATCACCATTTTGGAAGAACTTACATCAATAATAGATAAACTCCTGCCTAAGGAAAGGCTTACAAAGATCAGATTTTCCTGGCTTATAAACAAACAGCTTTATCAAGGGCCATGGCCTCACTCCAAAGGAGAAACCAGAGTCTGACCACCCCACAATGTCTTTGCCCCTAATTCTCTGGTGGACAGGAAAACCCATTTCCCACAGGGGGATACTGACAATCACTCTCTTCTCTCTGTTCCCAAGAGGAGAGTTGAGACTGCTCAGGACTGCTGATGTTTGTCACTGTATCTGCTTGACAGTATCAGTGGATAGTCCACCAATGGGCGGAAGTGGGAGAAGCAAAAAGATCAGTGTAGTCTCAGAGGCTAAATGCCAAGACGCTTAGTGAGGGAGGTGATAACTGCACCCTATTTCAAGTGAATCTATGTGTGAAATCCATTTCTATATATAAAAGAAGGATGGCTCATCTCTTTACAAAAGGAGTCTCCAGAGGACTAATTGAAGTCCCCCCCAGGGCATTTAATGTGTGGTTTTGTTATATTGAAAGTTTTGGCCTGAATGGCATGCTGTAGCAATTCTCAAATGATTCTAGAAATGGGCATTTTGTTTCAATGAAAACTTGAGAAAGTTCAGTTAGCGAATCAGCAGAAACACTGTTCAAGTTGGGAATACAGACCTGTAACTGCAGAATCTTTTATTGATTGATTGATTGATTATTTAACTTTTAAAAAGGAAATACTGACAAAACCACAGGAGAAGAGAGGGTACAACTCCACACAATTCCCAACACCAGAACTCCATATCCCATCCCCTCCCCTGAGTGCAGAATCTTATCTCCATTTCTTTTTCATGCCTCTGCTAACCTTGACCCTTTAAAGACAGCAAAGATAGCAATACACTTTGTATAGCGATCAAGATCACTGTTTGGAAGCCTCTCCTACAACATACAAGTTGGGAATATGTCACACTATAAGTAACATATGCATCAAACAGCAATTGCTTAAAGAAATGGTGAGATACTTTATCTCCTTTACCAAGAAAGCTAGCTGCAATCCGGTGGCAACTATTGTTTTAGCAACCTCACTCCTTTCTCTGCTTTGGCTATACTTATTCTATTGACTTGTTGCTCTATGGTTGCTCAAATTTAAAAAAAAAAAGGGGAGGGTTGGACAGGATCTTTAGGTGTCACATCTGAATTCAAGGTGGAAGAAAATTTGAAGGGGAAACATTGTCTCCTGTTCAGAGTCTGTGTATTTTTTATTTTATTTATTTATATTTTCGGGAGGGAGGGGAATTGTCACATTTCCAAAAGACTTCCTTTTAGATCTCATTAAGCCACAAATAGGTCACAAACCCATCATAGACCAGTACTGATTAGAGGACTTGAGAGGACCACTTAATGTAATCATAATCTATGTTCTGAGGTGAAGGAAGAGGAGTTTCTGAAACCACATAATCTTTGCTTGTTTCTTGAACTTATGAAGGTTTTATGAGCAGTGAAATAGGGAACATGGAAGGGGCAGTCAGATGGGAATTGGATAGACAACAAACTGTGTCTGTTAGATCCCTGGGGCAGGAATCCTAATTATACATTCCGACTATATGGACAAGTCATTTGGCATGTCCTGGCTGCAGTGACCTCATGAGGAAAGCAGGTAAGCCATATGCCAAGTTTCCTTCTAGATCCTACAGTCATTGGCTCTTTGAAATTCTAATAACTTCCTTAATGTTCATAGCTAAACCCAAACTGGTTTTTAATTGAAACAGATGCCCCTAGTGGAGTTAGTCTGCCTTTAAGGGCTGCTGTTTTATATTTTCATCTAGTGAATTATGTGCTCTGAATTTCAAAGAAATTCCATATTTTTAACTTTTGAGGAAAAACCAGCTCTCCATCTTCTCCCCCATAGTTAAATTATATATAAATAGTACAGCTTTCTTTCCTGTAATTCTTATTTAGTTTTTCTTCATAAAAAGGGGGGAAAAATAACCTTTCTATTTGGCATAAAGCTCTTTCCAAACAACAAGAAATTATTTCTATCCTTCTGATTGTCTAATAAAATAAAGTCTTTTTAATATATAAGTGTAATTAGTGTCTGACTGTACTGATTATAGGATTTTCACCCGTTGCTAACAAAGGTAAAAACTGAAGGTTTCAACTGGGTTATATACCTGTGGTTAGCACAGTGCCTGGTCTTTGGTAATTACTCATTAAGTGTTTTTTGAATCAATGAATTATGATAAGAAACATAAATGGGCCAGAGTAGGGGTGAAATAATTTCTCAGAGTTGGTTTCTTTATAATTTTAATATCCTTGATGTTATTATGAAGGGCATTGGAAAAGAACTTACTTAAAACATTCAATTGATAGCTTCTATTATTTGTTATTAGTGGCTGTACAAAAGAAAGTCAAAAATAGTGTGGCATGCCAATTCATTAAATTTTAATTGAGTGGCCCCTAGGTGCCAAGAGCATGTCTGGGTAGTATGATACAACAGTGAATAAGAGAGACAATGGTCCCTGGTACAAGGGAGCTTTCATTTCAATGGAAGAGACAGGCAAGCAAGCAAATCCTATTTGAAGTCATGCTGAGTATTATGAAGAAAACGAAAGGGGGAGAATGTAACAGTAATTGGGGAGGCAGACAATACTAGATGGAGTGACCATAGAAGGCTTCTCAGAGGTCATAATATTTGAGCTGAGACGAAAAGGGAGCTAGGTATGGGAAATCTGGAGAGACAGTGTTCTAGGCTGAGAGAATAGTGAGTGCAAATGTTTTTAGGGAGTAATGAGCACAGGTGCATTTGAAAGTGAGCGAGAAAACCACTATGACTCAAGTATAGAATAAGTGAGGGACAGTTGCAGATTAAATAGGAGAGATGTCAAGGGGCAACATGTACAGAATGTTGTAGGATAAAGATTTTATTCTCTCTTCAATTTAGGGCTTTAAGCAGTGGAAGGTAACAAAGTTGCTTTAAATTTTTGTTAAACTCATCTATCTGTTGGGTAGAGAATGGATTAGAACCAGAAACAAAGGCATCGAGTTTGAGGGCTATTGTTACTGCTCTTAAGTGGGAGAAGATAATGTATTATGAGTTGACAGATAGGGAGAAGTGGATAGATTTACTATTTTGGAAGCTAAATGCTAGGAATTGCTCCAGGATTATTTATATATGGGGGTTGATGATAGAAGGAAACTAATTAAACATGGTCTCTAGGCTTCTTTTTACATATTTAATTTATTACATATGAGAGGAGAGAGAGGGAGTGTTTCACACAACAGAGAGCCAAGCCAGAGCACCACTTTGATACATGTAGCATCGGGGGGTCAAACCAGAAACTTCCAGCATAAAGTCCAATGTTCTTCCAGTTGAGCTATTTCCCAATCATTGGTTTCTAGGTTTTAGGCTAAAGTGACTGGTAGGAATGGATAACTTTCTCTGATAATGGCAAGATGGGGGTGGGATTGTCTGGCAGTCAGAAGCTCTGATGTAAGAAACGTTAGATCTGAGCTGCCTTGCAGACATCTACATCTTAAAAGTGTTCTTTGAAGCAGGGACTTTACAAAGGAGCCCTCCTAGGAATGCAGTAGTTAAAGACAGAAGAAAATGGAGTAATCTTCAACAAACCCCTCAATAACAGATTCTGCACAATGCAGTGCCTCCTCCAGCTTCTCTTCTTAAATAGACAGAGGTAACTCTTCCAATGTAATCTCCCTGATCAAGAAAAGAATTGAAAACATACATGTTTAAGACCTTCGGAATGGGCTTCCCTAATCCCCTCTTCACCTTTATGATCAGTCCAAGTGCTTGCTTTGGCAGAAAAATCTAAGCAAATAGAGGCAACTCTGTAGAGGAATGAATTGTGAGGAAGTCTACTAGGATTACCAAGATTAATAGGAAAAAGGAAAGAACTATCGATAAGTAAGCACAAGAGAAAATAGCACAATGATTCAGGAGAAAAAAACAACAACCCTCAAAGCTCTGTTTTCCCTTAAATAAAGTGTAAATGTATAGGTAGAAACTTCTTTATAGAAGATTTTCATTGGGCAAGTCTGGACAAATATAATGTATAGACTTTTAGTTAAAAATTAAAAAGCAAGGACTTAGGGTATCTCTAAATTTGGGATCTGAGTTTTATGCTGTTGATGTGCTTGAATCTACCAGAGGTTTGAGATCTCACAGTCCTTAATGAAGTATCTTGAGACAGAATTTAAGTAAGATGAATTTGAAACTTGCCTAGCCATGATATTCTGGACCTAGAAAACACGAGAGTGTTTTCGAATCTTTTGCTCTCTGGGAATAATACTAAATTATGTTATGGCACACTTCATTCAGGCAAATGGATTGCTCTTTCTTTGTATCATCTCATGGTCAGATTGTGGCCTAATGTCTCCTTGAGTAGGGGCTATCTGCTGAGTGACTCACTTGGACACTTAGTGCTTTTTTCTTCCTTCTGGCAGGTGAAAGACATAAGAGTGGGTGGGTGATCAGATCAGTAGGTACCTAACTTTGATTGCCATGGCTATAGATATGTCCAAGATTCACACAGACCTATGTTGGGTCTAGAACTCTAACAAATCCCTCTCTCCACTGTCACTGGTCATCTCCATCAGGAACAACATAGTGGACCCTCTTGTGGGCCTCTACAGGACCTTGCCCTCAGTGTGGAACAACAATAGTATAGGGACTGTCCCCTTCTCCGAAGGGAGGTTGAGTCAACATACTCTGCCATTCAAGGAAGACACGTCCTGAAATGAGTGCTGCCTAGAATGTTCCTAGCTGGGAGTCGGGCAGTTGCGCGGTGGGTTGAACGCACATGGCGCAAAGCGCAAGGACCGGTGTAAGGATCCCGGTTTGAGCCCCGGGCTCCCCACCTGCAGGGGAGTCACTTCACAGGCGGTGAAGCAGGTCTGCAGGTGTCTGTCTTTCTCTCGCCCTCTCTGTCTTCCCTTCCTCTCTCCATTTCTCTCTGTCCTAACAACTCTAACATCATCATCAACAACAATAATAACTACAACAACAATGAGAAACAACAAGGGCAACAAAAAGGGAAAATAAATAAATATTAAAAAATTTAAAAAAAGAATGTTCCTAGCTATGATTACAGCATGTGAGCTCAGACCTACAGAGATGCTGAGGTTACAGAGACTCCTATGCTGAATATGGGCCCCGGATCAAATTGATGGGGTTTACAGCTAACAATATTTATATACTTTTCCCATATTTGGGAGCTACTCTCTTACCTAATCCAGCTTTCTAGTCCTATTTCTAACATCTCCCCAGACAATATCTTTAGCCCACCTGCATGTTCGCTGTCAGGATAAGGCAAAATTTAGTAAAGTCATGGGCCCCTTGGAATATACCTGAAATAGACCTATTCGTTTTTTCCAATTTTTTTGCCCCAAGTCTCATCTGCCATATTCTTACCTTTAGGTCCCTGCTTATTAAACAATTTGTTCTGCTTTATATCTTAATGCTTTTTCAGCAACCAATTTGTAGATGCTACCATGACGCCAGTCTGACTTCCCTGGGCAGACAACCTCATCAGTGTAACTGGAACCTCACCTCTTCAGAGTCTTGCCCCACTAGGGAAAGATAGAAACAAGCTGGAAGTATAGATCATGTCCATGGTCAATAGAGAAGCAATTACAGAAGCCAGAACCCCTTCTCCAATCTTCTGCACCCCATAATGATCCTGGGTCCATACTCCCAGAGGGGAAAAGAATAGGAAAGCTTTCAATGGAGGGGATGGGATACGGAATTCTGGTGGTGGGAACTGTGTGGAATTGTGCCCCTCTTATCCTACAATATTTTCAATCATTATTAAATCAATTTAAAATAATGATTTAAAAAAGGTGGGGACACACCTGGTTAAATGCACACATTATAGTGTACAAGGACCCAGTTCAAGTTCCTGGTCCTTACCTGCAAGGGGAAAACTTCATAGTGAAGTAAATAGTGAAGGTGTCTTTTTGTCTCTCTCCCTCCTTATCTCCTCTCCCCTCACAAATTCTCTCTTTCTCTATAATAAGTAAATAAGATTTTTTTAAAAAAGAAAGTTTTATCTCGGGAGGGCAGGCTGGGTGGTAGTGTAGTAGGCTAAGTGTACATAGTAAGAAGTGCAAGGACTCCCACAAGTATCTCCGTTCAAGCTTCCAGCTCCCCACCTGTTGGGGCACGGGTCACTTCACAAGCAGTGAAGCAAATCTGCGGGTGTCTTTCTCTCCCCCTATCTTCTTCTCCCCTCTCAATTTCTCTCTATCCTATCCCATAAAGTGGAAACAATTCCCAGGAGCAGTGGATTCGTAGTGCTGGCACTGAGCCTCGGCTATAACCCTGGAGGGAAAGAAAGAAAGAAAGAAAGAAAGAAAGAAAGAAAGAAAGAAAGGGAAAAGAAAAAGAAAGAAAGGAAGACAGAAAGTAAGTAAGTTTTATCTGCTTGTGAAATGCACAGCTTTTATATGCAGGGATGATTTTCTATTTTTTATTGATTTTATTTATTGTTTATATTTATTTTATTTTCCCTTTTGTTGCCCTTGTTGTTTAACATTGTTGTGGTTATTGATGTCGTTGTTGTTGGATAGGACAGAGAGAAATGGAGAGATGAGGGGAAGACAGAGAGGGGGAGAGAAAGACAGACACCTGCAGACCTGCTTCACCGCTTGTGAAGCAACTCCCCTGCAGGTGGGGAGCCGGGAGCTCGAACCGGGATCCTTACCCCAGTCCTTGCGCTTTGTGCCACGTGCACTTAACCCGCTGTGCCACTGCCCGACTCCCGCAGGGATGATTTTCAACGGTGTGTGGTGATCCACTTATATGTGATGAGATGGATTGGGTGACGTTGACCAAAATATTAAAGAGTACAATAAGACAAATCTCAGTAGAATAACAATAGATGTACATCTTGCATAGTAAGGACAAGTATTATTCCATGAAACTTTCTATATAGATATACCTATATATCACTGGTTGTGATGTATAATGTTTGTGTATACAGATTATTTGAGAGTGAGAGAGAGAGAGAGGCCTGGGTACTGCTCATCTTTGGCACATGATGGTGCCAGGGATTAAACCTGTGACCTCAGGGCCTCAGCTATGCAAGCTATGCAAGCTATGCAACCTCTGCTCCATCTCCCTATCCCTGACAGTGTATTTTTTATGGCTTCAAAGGAAGTTTTCCTAAACACTGCCTAAGAATGGGGGGAGGGGGTTTGAGAATCTGGCCTCTGAAGTTAGACGGTTCATAGTGAAGAATCTCAGCTCCATAATCATCAGCTGCATGATTATGGGCAAGCTGCATAACCTCTTCGGGCCTAATCATCCTCTTCTGAAAAGTAGAGATAAAGCTGGACCCTGCTTCAAAGGGTTATGTTCACTGAGATGATTAAAACCATGACTACAATGCTTGATATAGTGTGGCAAAAAAATAGGAACTACTATGATTATCTCTGAAAATTGGCTATTAATTTGCTGTGTGTCTGTGCGTGTGCGTGTGCGTGTGCGTGTGCGTGTGTGTGTGTGTGTGTGGCAGGGTAGTCATAATTAACGTTGAGTCATATGAGCCTGTTTCCAGTGTCTAAAAATGGGTGTAGTCTTAATGAATCCAATATCCACTATTGGTCTTCCATCTGGAATGACATCTGATACCTTGTTTTAAAACACTTTTTTGAAAACCAAGATTCTGTCAACAGGGACATAATTCTTAAGATTTTCAGCATAGCATGCATTGCAATTTTCTCTCTATTTCTCTTTCAAAAAGGTATAAGATTGGAATGGGAGATGTACTGCCCTCCCCGAAGCCTCCTAGTATGGCAAGCTCAGAGATGTGTCCCACTTGCTCTCTGGTTATTAATGTCAGCCACCTACATCTAGGAATTAATTTCTTTCCTTCAAACTATAGATCTATTGATAGTATACTAATCCACAGATCTGGAGGTGCTAAATAGGATTACTAACAATTTATTTAGGGATTCCCTTTTTATTATCATGCTTGCATTAAACTTTTTAAATAGATGTATTAAGTTATAATCTACATATAATTTTAAGTATATAATTACATGATTCTTGAATTTTAAAGTTGGACAGCTGTCAACCACAATCTAGTTTGAGAAAATTTTCATAACCTCCAAGAGATCTCTCATTCACATTTGTGACTCTTACAAACTCAGCTTTAAGTAACCACTATTTACTTCCCACCTTGGTAGGTTTACTTTTCCTTAACATTTCGTCATTATGAAATCATACACTGTGTTTTGCTGGTGAAATAGCTCACTTGGGTAATGTGTTGCTTTGCCATGTGCACGACTGAGGTTCAAGCCTGGCCCCCACTGAAGGTCATCTATGTGCTGTTGTTTCCTTCACACTCTCTCTGCTTTTCTATCTCTATTTGGAAAAAAAAAGAGGAAGAAGAAAGAGAGGGGGAGGAGGTGAAGAATAGGGAGTGGGAAGGAAGAGAAAGAAATCATATGATGTGTGGTCTTTTGGGTCTAAATTCTTCTACTTAGTGTAATGCTTTTAAAGTTTAACCATATTGTAGCATATGCTCCCACACTCCATTCCTTTTTATTGTCTGATAGGTTCTCTGCATGGATATGCATTTTTCTCTACTGACAGGTGATGGATACTTATTGTTTGCACTTTTTAGTTTATTATGAATAAAGCTGCTGTGAACATTTATGTATGGGCCCATGGTTCTTAATTCTCTTGGGTTAATAACTAGGAGTAGAATTAAATAAGTAGCTCATTAACAGCTGATGTCCAAACCATTGGTGACATTGACAAAACATCTTCTAAACAGCTATATGATTTTACATTCTCCCCAGCAAAGTATGAAGGTATAATTTCTGCACAACTCTGTCTACACTTAAGTCTGTCTTTTTTGCTCAGAGTCATTTTAATGGGTGTAAAGTGCTTACAGTTTAAGATTCAATCTCTCTGTTCCCTTGCTTTGTCTTGTAACTGCCAACTACGAATGAGATCGTCTGGTATTTGTTCTTCTCATTCTGACTTGTTTCACTTAATTTATTTCGGCTCTGATTTTTTTTCTTTAGGGGAATTAATGTTTTACATTCAACAGTAAATACAATAGTTTGTACATGAATAATATTTCCCAGTTTTCCATATAACAATACAACCCCCACTAGGTCCTCTGTCATCCTTCTTGGATCTGTATTCTCCCCACCCACCCACCCCAGAGTCTTTTACTTTGGTTCAATAAGCCAATTCCAGTTCAGGTTCTACTTGTGTTTTCTCTTCTGATCTTGTTTTTCAACTTCTGCCTGAGAGTGAGATCATTCCATATTCATCCTTCTGTTTCTGACTTATTTCACTTAACATGAATTTTTCAAGGTCCATCCAAAATGGGCTGAAAATGGTGGTCACCATTTTTATAGCTGAGTAGTATTCCATTGTGTAAATATATATCACAACTTGCTCAGCCACTCATCTGTCGTTGGACACCTGGGTTGATCCAGGATCTGCTCTGATTTTTATTATGTCACTCCTGTTGATTTTTTGGTCTGTTTCTCGTTTTCTGGTTCCTCCAGATATACTGGCTTGTCAGAAAGTCACAATGTACTTTTTCTGTTTTCCCATGCAAAAATGTGTCATGACTTTTCTGACAATCCAATAATAGTAACTTGTTTATTTGAGATCTTGTTAATGTGAGTCTGCATTGCTATGAACATCCAGCTTTACATTGGTTTTTGCTACATCTCATAGGATTTGATAGCTCATTTCATTTTTGTTGTTTCCCAGATAATTTTAATCTTCTGATTTCAGCAATGACATAAAGATTTTAGGAGTATAATAATTTCAAACCTATATATGTTTATAAACCCCACCTCAAAGTTCCCTGTTCATGCTTTTGAAATGGTTTCTAAGAACTCTTTGCCTGGTTCAAGGTCATAAAAATGCTCTCCTATTCTCTTTTGAAAACTGTACTTTTTGTTCTTAAATTTAGATCTATGTTGCATTATAAATTAATTATTATGGATAGTGTGAGGAAAGTATCTATCTACATTTTTTTCATGTGGAAATCCAGTTACCCTAGTGCCATTTATTGAAAAGATTTATTGTTCTTTATCAAATTGCATTGACAACTTTGTAAAAAGTCAACTGACCATAAATGTAAAAATTTATGTCTGGACTCTGAATTCTGTTCCACTGACTGAACTATCTTCATTACGTAGATTGGGAGAAAACTTTGAAATCAGGAAATATCGATCTTCTGACTCTGCTGTTTTTCAAGATGATTTTGGCTATTCTGGGTTATTTACATTATCTTATAAGTTTTAGAATCAACCTTTTAATTTCACCAAGCAAGGCAGCTGGAGTTTTGATAGAGACTACGCTGAGTCTAGGGATCAACCTGAGGAAGGCTGCCATCTTTTTAAAATTTTTATTGGTGCTTTAACAGTATTTTATGAAATTAGAAGTTTTCAGAAATTTAATTATACACCCACAGAAAGTAAGTGTTAAGTCACCACACCTTCCACTAAAGTGCACCCCATAACCACCGTAGTTCTCATAAAGTCCAAGAAACAATCTGGTTACCATTTTTTTAAGTTTGTTATTTATTTTTTTTTAATTAATTTATTTTCTCTTTTGTTGCCCTTGCCTTTTATTGTTGTTGTAGTTATTGTTGTTATTGATGGCATCCTGGTTAGGACTGAGAGAAATGGAGAGAGCAGGGGAAGACACATAGGGGGAAAGATAGACACCTGCAGACCTGTTTCACTGCCTGTGCAGGTGGGGAGCTGGAGGCTTGAACTAGGATCCTTATACTGGTCCTTGTGCTTTGCGCCACATGTCCTTAACCCGCTGGGCTATGCTCAAACTTGGACTCCCAAGTTTGTCATTTTAATGACACTGAATCTTCCAGTTTATGAACATGTCTCTCAATTTACCCATACTTTCTTGCTACAATATTTTACAGGTTTTAGTGTAGAAATCTTAGATTTATTTTTACATTCATGCCTTTTTTTTTTTCCTTTTTCATGTTGCTGTGAAGGGAATAATTTGCTTGTTAATTTCATTTGCAATTGTACACTATCAGTACCTACTTTTGAAGATTGAGTTTATCTAATGCACTTATTTCATTTATTACTGTCACTTACTATTTTTAGTGAATTCCTTAGGCTTTTATATATAAGTTAATAAAAATAAAATATCACTGCTGCATGGAGGCAATAATGGAAAGTTGTTGGCTTTCAAAATTGGTGTTGAATTGGCTCTTTCCAGGTTCCTCCTCCCTTCACCACCAAGGTTTCTATTTTCAGGCAGAGTAAAACCTAAGTGCTGCTTGACTGTGGAGAAATTTACATCATATTAACATTTTAAAGTAAGGAAACAAAGCACTTGTCTGTGAGGGCAGATGGTATTTCCTAACATCCTGGTAAAACAATACATGAAAAGTCTCATTGCAAGATATGTTATGTCTTGGGGCAGAAAGAAAAAAATAACACACCCTAGGTGTGAGGAACTGCAAATTAAGAGACAAAAACTCTACTCAGTATCACTATTTTTTTGTGGATAAACTCTGATTTCAAGTTCTTCTTTCCTATAGTGGCAGGAGGATGGAATGTTATTGGGAAGAGAGGAGTAGTTTCTGGCAGGCCTGTTATGTCAAAAAGGAAGTTTATATCTGCATTCCTATGGCTGACCCAGAATCTCTGCACAATTCACCCCCCCTGGTTCCCAGCTTCATTCCACATATATTAGACCATGCCATCTGAGAATAGACAGTGACAATGGTGAAGTAAGCAAGCTACTCCAAAATTCTGCCTCTTCAAAAGAGAAATAAACTGGCAAAAACTGTTAGAATCAACTTTTTCATACTCTGGAAACTAACCAAAAGCTTTCAGCAACCCAGGGAGTGTTTATTCAAGAAAAACAACTGAATGTTGGCAAGAGCTTTGTGACATTTTAGCTTACCCTAGTTTTATACACCAATCCCCAGTTCAATCATAGCCTTGAAAATAACAGCCTACATTTCTAGTCCAATTATTGAAAGGAGCAGAAAGACCTCATTTACAAAGAATTGTCTTTCACTGATGTGTCAATGGGCTCTCTGGAAGACCTGTTCAGAGAGCATGTTTTAGGAGCTGTGGGTTTTGTTGCTTTGCACATGTGAGTCTTTATGTTCCATCCTTGCAACTCCCTGCAAACAAACAAACAAACAAAAAGCAAATCCCCCCTAAATCATGTCTTTATCTTGCCTAATTCTTTTAAAATTTTTTTAAAACACTATTTCTTTTATTTATTTATTTATTCCCTTTTGTTGTCCTTGTTTCATTGTTGTAGTTATTATTATTATTGTCATTGTTGGATAGGATAGAGAGAAATGAAGAGGGGAAGACAGAGGGGGAGAGAAAGATAGACACCTGCAGACCTGCTTCATCATCTGTGAAAGCGACCCCCCCTGCAGGTGGGGAGCCAGGGGCTTGAACTGGGTTCCTTATGCAGGTCCTGCGCTTAGCACCACCTGCGCTTGACCTGCTGCACTACCGCCCGACTATCTTGCCTAATTCTAAATGTACCTAGGCCTGATGTCACTAGGGGTTGGGGTGGCCAGTAGAAAATATTTACAAACAAATATTTTAGTTGCTGCTGCTTCAGGCAATTACTAACAGTTAAGAAAACAATAGGCTGACTTTGAGCCTCTGCACAAACAAACAAACAAACAAAAGGGACCTCAGTTGTAAACCTAAACTGAGTTGTGAGCAGCAGTGATGATGAATGTCTAGCTGGGGTAAATACCACAAGTTGTAAACCATTGTTGAGGGACAGGAGGTACCTGAAGGGTACCGCCCAGAAAATGGGAGTGGTGACAGGTGTGGCTTGCAAAGGTGGAGGCGGGGCTTAGGATTTAAAAGCTAGATCTATGAGCTTCTCATACTTTCTGTCCAGGTATCATCATAGGAGTATCAACTCTGTTTCTCCCTCTGTCTCTCTCCTGTTCTAACATGTGAATCTTCTCAATTTTCCCGAGTAAAATTTAAAATTCCTGAAAATCATGCTCTTTCCTCAATTCTTTGTTGAGATAATGTGTGAAGAATCTTTTTAAATGTTGAGTAAACAAACATCTCCCCCCCCCCCCAACATCATTAGTTTGATCCCTGATACTTCATGTGTTCTGGTAGATGGAAAAGGAATCCATTACCCACCCCCACCAAAAATAAGAAACAAAGCAAAAGAACAAAACGAAATCAAAACAAACTCTTAGATTCTGATGTATAGAAGCTATTTAATTTGATGTTCCAATTATTCAATTTTGTTTCAGTTTCTGTTGCCCGTGGGGTTGAGTATTCAAATACATCTTTGATGTTAAGGTCCGGAGGTGTTTTATCAATCAATGTATTCTATGCATTTTATAGTTTCAGTCTAATATCCAGGTCTTTGAATCCTTTTGATTTAATTTTAGTGTATGGTGTTAAGTGGTGGTCTAGTTTGATTTTTCTACATGTCCAGTTCTCAAGAGATGAAGAGGCCTTTTTTTTTTTTCCCTTCCCTGTTGGAACGTTTTAGCCCCTTTGTCATATATCAAGTGCCTGTATATGTGTGGGTTTATTTCCTGAGCTTTCTGTCCTATTCCTTGGTCTAAGTGTCCAGTTTTGCTCCACTACCACCCTGTTTTATCAACTTGCTGTTCGGTATAAACTTAACAGTTTTTACTGTTATAGGATTAATTATATTTTAAATCATATACTGAGTCAATTTAGGTGACTGTTTACCTTTCTAGTAATTTGTCCATTTCAACTAAGTTGTTAAATTTGCTTGCATAAATTAGTTTATGGTATTCCCAATTTAATTTTTTTTATGTTTGTAAGATCAATGGTGATAGCTCCTTTTTTTTTTTTGAGTTTGATAAATGTGCCTTTTTTTTTCTTCTTAGTCCAAGTGTCATTTTTGTTGTCATTGCAAGGAGTATACTTTTTGGTAACATTTGAATTTATCTATTTTCTGTTTTCTAGCTCATTGACTTCCAGTTTTGTTATTCTGCTTTACTTGAGCTTAGTTTTCTCTTTTCTTTTTCATTAAGTTAGAAGCTTATGAAATAGAGCCAAAATATTGGTATCTCTGGGTTCACCTGTCCATGACCTTGAAGCACCGCCATCCTTATTTGGTTAAAAAACAGGCTTTATTAAAAATAAAAGTAGGACCGGGTGGTGGTGCACCTGGTTGAGAACATGTGTTACAGTGCACAAGGACCCAGGTTTGAGCCTCAAGTCCCCATCTGCAGGGGGAAGCTTCATGAGGGGTGAACCAGGGCTGCAGGTATCTCTCTGTCTCTCTCCCTCTCTATCTTCCCCTTCCCTCTTGATTTCTGACTGTCTCTATCCAATAATAAATAAAGATAATTAAAAAAATCTAAAAAAATTAAAAGTAAAAAAAAAACAAAACCAAAAACCCAGCACAATGTGGATGTAGGGATATGCAAACATCTATCTCCTCACCCCCATCCCCACCATCATTTTTTAAGGCTTTTATGTCTCCATGTTTTCAGGCAAGTCCATTATGCAAAGATTTTTCACTGTTTTCCCTGGTATAGAGGTTGGAATTTTGGAAACACCCATTTCTTTTTCTTTCTTTTTTTGAAATTTAATTTCTTTATTGGGGAATTAATGTTTTACATTCAACAGTAAATACAATAGTTTGTACATGCATAACATTTCCCAGTTTTTTATATAACAATACAACCCCCACTAAGTCCTCTGTCATCCTTTTTGGACCTGTATTCTCCCCCCAACCCACTCCAGAAGTCTTTTACTTTGGTGCAATATGCCAATTCCAGTTCAGGTTCTACTTGTGGGAAAAACCCATTTCTAAGACTTAAGTCCTTTCATTCTTTTTTGCAAGTGTCCATTTCCAAGCCTCTGGTCCTTTAATTCTTTCTTGTTAAGTATCAATTTCCTAGGGGTATGCTAAGCAGGCACCTCACTTGAGAATCACCTGTGTTTTTCTAGGTGCCTGGGTGGGGTTGGGAGCACAAGCCCTCAGGTCTTTCATTGTTTTTCAGATGTGGAAGTCGGAGAGGCCTGTTTCCAGGCTTGCAGGCTGACTTGCTCAGTTACTCTAGGTTACTGTGTTGGGATATATATACACATTTTTTTTTTGTCTCCAGGGTATTGTTGGGGCTTGGTGCCTGTACCATGAATCCACTGCTCCTGGAGGCCATTTATCCCATTTTGTTGCCCTTATTACTCTTGTTGTTGTTATTGCTGTCATTGCTGCTGTTGGACAGGACAGAGACAAATCAAGAGAGGAGGGGAAGATAGAGAGGGGGAGAGAAAGACAGACACCTGCAGACCTGCTTCACTGTCTGTGAAGTGACCCTCCTACAGGTAAGGAGCTGGGGGCTTGAACCGGGATTCTTTTGTCAGTCCTTGGGCTTCGAGCCATGTGCACTTAACCTGCTGAGCTACCACCCGACCCCACCCCCCAGGGATATTTTTATATAGTCTGAATTTATAGATTCTCTTTAAACAGTGATTTATCTCATTTAAAGTTTGATAGATTGCTTTTTTCCTTTAATTAAACATGTTTTCTAATATTGCCTAGAATTTCTTATGTTAGCCACTGATTATTTAGAAATGTGTCCTCTGATATCAAAATATTTATAGATTTTTCAAATTGACTTTTAATTTCATTGTGATTGGAGGACATTATTTGTGTGACCATAATCCTAAATTTATTTAATTAAAAAATGGGGGCAGGGCAGACAGTAGCCACCGGGTTAAGTGCACATAGTGTGAACTGCAAGGACACGTGAGGATTCCAGTTTGTTCCCCCAGCTCCCCACCTGCATAGAGGTTGCTGCACAAGCTGTGAAGCAGGTCTTCAGGGGTCTTTCTCTCCCCCTTCTGTCTTCCCCTCCTCTCTCAGTTTCTCTCTGTCCTGTCCAACAATAACAACAACAGCAATAACAAGAACAACAACAGAAAAAAGATGGCCTCCAGGAGCAGTGGGTTCTTAGTTCAAGCACCAAGCCCCAGAGATAACGCTGGAAGCAAAACAAAACAAAAAACCCCCGGTAGGGGCCAGGTGGTGGTGCACATGGTTAAGCGCAAATGTTACATTGCACAAGGACCCAGGTCGAACCGGGTCCCCACCTGCAGGTGGTTAAGTTTTGCGAGTGGTGAAGCAGTGCGGTAGGTGTCTCCCTCTCTAGCTCTCACTACTCTCTCAATTTCTGGCTGTCTGTATCTAAAGTATTTTTTAAAGTATGCCTTCAATTAAAATTTACAAAACAAAACAAAACCTGGTATATTCTCAGGAATATTCCACATATATTTAAAAAACATATATTTATGAATTTTCTATTATTTTTGGATAGGTAATTCTATAAATAATCAGCAGGGGCTGAGTTGAGCACACATGTTACAATGTACAAGGACAGTTGCATGGGGAAAGCTTTAGGAGTGGTGAAGCAGGGCTGCAAGTGTCTCTCTCCCCCCCTACCCTCTCAATTTCTAGCTGTCTCTACTCAATAAGTAAAGATAATTAAAAACAAATAATTATCAGGTAAGTTGGTTGATAGTGTAGTCCAATTTTTTTTTGCCCTTTTCTGTTTTATGTCTAGCTGTTCTATCCATTATTGAATGTGGACTATTGAAGCATTCGACTACTATTGTTCAAATGTGTATTTCTCTTAATTCTGTCAGTTTCTGCTTCGTTTGCTTTACTGTTATGCATTTATATGTTTATAATTGTTATTATACTTGTCTCACTAATTGATGCTTTAATTATAAAATATGCTTTCTTGTAGTAATATATTTTAAGAGTTTTTTCTTTTTCTTCCTTTTTAAAATATTTTATTTCCAATTTTTACCAGAGCACACTGCTCAGCTCTGGCTTATGGTGATGGCTGGGAATTGAACCCAAGACCTTTGGTGCCTCAGGCATGAATGTCTATTTGTAGAACAATTATACTATCTTCTCATTCTCCCGTTAAAGATTTTAAAAGTCATTTTAATGAGTGATCAGAGCACTGCTCAGTTCTGATTTATGGCAGTTTTAGAGAATTGAACCTGGAACCTCTGAGCCACAGCATGCAAATCTCTTGTGCTACATTTGCACTATTTCATGGACCCTGCAGTAATATATATTTTTATCTTCTCTAATTTATCTTATACATTGTCAGACTTTATCTCTCTATTATTTGCATAGAATATTTTTCTTTGCTTTAACTTGTAACCTATTTTTTAAAATCTAAGTTATGCATCTTTATGACAATTTCTGCCTTTTGATGTGAATGTTTAACTCTTTTACTTTTTAAAATTCTTTTTATTATCTTTATTGGATAGAGACAGTCAGAAATTGATCGGGAAGGGATGATAGAGAAGGAGAAAGAAAGGGAGATACCTGCAGCACTGCCTCACCACTCCCAAAACTTGCCCCCTGCAGGTAGGGACCAGGGGCTCGAACCTGGGTGAGCTATCACCTGGCCCCAACTCTTTTACTTTTTAATTGAAATTTTCATTTAGATAATTATAGATTAATGTGAAGTTCTAAAAAATGATGTTGAAAACTCATTGGTGCATTTGCCAAGTTTTCTTCGATAGTAATGCTTTCCAAGACTGTAGTATGTAATTCACCATATCCATTACCACCCCTGAAATCTTATCATTATTTAAACCACTAATAATAGAAATTGTTAAAATGAAAATAGTAATGAGAGAAAAAAAAAAAACCCTGACAGTGTAATATTAAAAGGTTAACTTCAACGTCTGCTAGTCTTATTTGTATTCTTTTTTTATGGGTAGAGAGTAGTGGGTTTATTCAGTCTCATATAATTTTATCACATGTGTAAGCTTGAGTAACCTATGTCACAGACTAGGGACTAAAGAGTTGCAGTTCCACAAGGAGTCCTTATATTGCCTTTTCACAGCCCCTTTTACTTCCCTACACAACCCCTTGTCATAAAAAAAAAAGTAATAAGACATTATATAACTGACTCAGATTTTTTTTCCACTCAAAAATATGGAACACTTCATGAATTTATTAATACTGACTGTCTTTGCAAAAAAGGCCATGCTAACTTTTATATGTCTCACCATCATTTTAATGTTTATACTGGCAAAATATTGTGCACATTTTGAATGTAGGTGTTAATTCATTTGTAGTATATATCCAAATTTTTCATTGTTTCCTACAACTAATATCTTTTTTTCCCTTTTACTGCCTTGTTTGTGTTAAATAGAATTGTTATAGTGTACTATTTGAATTGTTTTTACTTACATTTTTGAAATACTTATCTCAGTGGTTCTTCTGGAGTAATTACAGTATGCATCTTAACTACAAACTAGAATTCATATGGTGCTAACTTAATTCTAGCAAAATACAGAAACTTTGCTTTAGTATAGCTTTATTTCTTCCCCCTTCTTTATTTTCACATATATTACTTCTTTATATGTTGTATTCCAAGAGTATAATTTCATGAGTATTTTAGTCAATTGTCTTTTTAAAAACTTAAAAGGAAAAAATGAAGAACTTTATACTATATCATATATTTAACTGTGTAATTACCTTTACTCATGCTTTTTATTTCTTTATGTGGATTCTGAACTGCTGTCTAATGTCATTTCCTTGTAGGCAGGAATTCTTTTAGCATTTTTTGTAAGGCAGGGCATGCTTTATCTGAGAATACTAGGATAGTGTTTTATATTAAAAAATTTAGACACTCTTAAATGTTATTTAAAATTTTATCATTATTTTAAAATATTTTGCTTATTTATTTTAGAGAGAGAAAGACACAGATAGAAATTAGAGCACTCATCAGTTTTTGTTTATGGTTGTACTGGAGATTGAGCCTGGGACCTCAGAGCCTCAGGCATGGAAGTCTCTTTGCATAACCATTATGGTGTTTCTCCAACTTGACTCCTCCGCCCCTTTCATTATTACAATTTTGTTTTTCATGCCACCAGAGTTACCTCTGGCTTGGTGCCTGCACTATTAATCCACTGCTCCCGGTGGCCATTTCCCCTCTTTTTTTTCTTTCTAATTTTTATTAGATAGGACAGAGAGAAATTGAGAGAGGAGGGGAACAGAGGGGGAGAAAGATAAACACCCACAGATCTGCTTCACCAGTTATGAAATGTTTCCCTTGCAGGTGGGGAGCTGGGACTAGAACCCTGGATCCCTGCGTTGATAATATGTGTGCTTAATAGCATATGCCCCCACCCTACCCCCCTCCTTTATTCTCTTGAATATGTCACCCCACCGCTTTCTGAAAGTCCATTATTCCTGATGGTAAATCAGCTACTAAACTATGAAGTCCTGCTCCCTGTTTTGTAGCATAATTTCTTTCTCTTGCTACTTTCAAGATTTCTCTTTACCTTTCAACATTTTGACTATAATATAGTTTGGTGTGCTGTGTTTTGTGTCCCCCGCCTTTGGGTTTCACTGAAGTGCCTGGAATGATTTATGTTTTGGGAAGTTTTTGGTCATTATATCTTCAAATATTTTTTTCTTTCCTCTTTTCTCTTTCTAGTACTCACAGTATATATACATTAGTATACTTGGCACTGTCTCATAGAGCGTCTTGGCTCTGTTAATATGTCTATTAATTTTTCCTTTTGTTCTTCAGATCAGAAAGATTCCATTTATATATCTCTAACTTCATTGATTATTTCTTCTGCCAACTTAGCTCTTATGACTAGATCCTCTGAATTTTTCATTATTTTGACCTCAGAATCACAAAATAGTCCTTTTAAAATAATTTATATCTTTTTATTGATATTTGATATATCATGAATTATTATTTTCATCTGATACATAATTTTAATTCTTTAAAAATACATATATAATTTGCTTTGAAGTCTTCAGTCATCCCATCATTTGAATTCTTTTAGAGATAGTTTATATATCTGCTTTTTTTCTTGTGTATGGGTCATAGTGTCCTGTTTTTGTTTTATGCACATCTCATAAATTTATCTTAAAAACCAGTCAGTTATAGGCCCTTTGAAATATGCCTACTACCTATCTACAAAATGGAGGACCCCCTCAACTCTTCATCTGCACTTTTCCAGCCTTTAGGTCCATGATTGCTCAACAATTTGTTAGGCTTTGTATGCTCTCTTTTCAGCCACCAGGTTCCAGATGCTAGCATGATGCCGACCAGACTTCGCTGGACAGATGACCCCACCAATGTGTACTGGAGCTCCACTTCCCCAGAACCCCACCCTACTAGGGAAAGAGAGAGGCAGGCTGGGAGGACGGATCAACCTGTCAACACCCATATTCAATGGGGAAGCAATTACAGAAGCCAGACCTTCCACCTTCTGCATCCCACAATGACCTGGGGTCCATACTCCCAAAGGGTTCAAGAATAGGAAAGCTATCAGGGGAGGGGATGGGATACAGAGTTCTGGTGGTGGGAATTGTGTGGAGTTGTACCCCTCTTATCCTATGGTTTTGTTAATGTCTCCTTTAAAAAAAAACAGTTTTGGTGATATATTGCAGCAGCTATGGATTCTGATTCTCTTCCTCTTCTCATTTTGAAATTGCTATTTCTTTTAATTTGTTTACTGACTTGCCAGAACTAACTCTATAGTATCTGTCTCCCCAGAAGTGTGTAACCACTGATATCTCTACTAAAAAAAAAGAAATGGAAAAAAAAGATTGCGTTTAATTTTAAAACATGACTTTCTGAGGCTGCTTAATAGTCACTGTTACTTTGTAGTTAGCTAAATATTGAAAAGAGGTTGTATTTTTTTTATTTTATTAGTGGTTTAGTATTGATTTACAAAAGTTTAAATAGCAGGGGTATAATTCCTCATCTTTCTCGCCACTAGAGTTCTGTGTCCCCATCCTTCCATTGGAAACTGCAGTAGTTCTCTCAATCACAGACAAGAGTTGGCTATTATTTCTATAACTATATTTGCTCATTTTTTCCCATGGTCATGCTTTCTCTCCCTTTCTAAGTCACACTTAGTACTTCTGAGTGTCCTTCCATTTTTATTTGTAGATAAATATACTTTTATTAATGTAATAAGGTAATAGTTTTTTAATTTATCAACAGGTAGATTCTTTTTCTTTTCTTCTACTTCTTTTTTTTTTTCCTATCTCTCTGATGTAATTGGAGTTCAGAGCTCTCTGGTCATCTTCCCCTAACATTTACCCCTCTGGAAGTATGGACCAATTTTTTTTATGAGGTGCAAAAGGTGAAAGATCTGGCTTCTGTACTTGTTTCTCCATTGGACATGGGTGTTGGCATGCCGATGTATACCCCCAGCATGTTTCTATCTTTCCCTAGTGGCAGAGGTTGTGTTTTAACAACTTGAGATAGTAAGCCTTTTACCCTTTGCCAGTGGAGTGTGTTCAGAAAGTGACAGTCAAAGTTTAGGCAATTTACAAGTCCGTCATAGATTTCACTTTCTGTGCTTGTTTCATTCATCCTGGGATGAGTAGGTTACTGAAGCCATTCCAAGTCTCTTCTGACAGTAAGACAGTCCTGTGCACTCTTGTAGACCTCGGAGTTATGTATGTTGCTTTGATCTCAAATCACTGATACATTTCCTACCTTTATGCTGGTGTATGCCTAAGCAGCATGACAACCTCAAATCAGTTTGATTTTGATATTCTTCAATTATATACTACTGTGCCGGGAGCCAAAATCTTAGCTCAGTCTCTCACATAACCGGTGAGCGGACATTCCGATCATTGGAACTGAGATTACCATCTAGCTGTTTGGAAAGTTGCTCACCCACCTCCCTCCCCCACTACCTTAGCAGAACTTCCTCCTTGTTTGTGCATATATGGCGGTTGAAAAATAAAATTTTCAGAGCTTGATCAGACCTCATGACTTGCTCTAGTTCTTTGTGTCTCTTGTCCCCTCCATTCTCTCGCCCCCTACCCTAGGTTTCCGTCGATAACCCCGCAGGCCGGAGCACTACTGAGATTGCTAATGCTTTCAATACTGATCCCAGACATCTGTTTCTCTCTCTTTCTCCCTCCCTCTCCCCCCTCCCCTTCCTTTCCCCACCCCTTCCCCACCCTTCCTCCTTCCCCTCCCCTTCCCTTCCCTTCTGTTCCCTTCCCCCTTCCCTTCCATTCCCATCCCTCCCCTCCCCTCCCCTCCCCTTTCCTTTCACTTTCTTCTTCTAGCGTTTGCCTTTCACTTATTGCCAGGGTTTCACTGCTTCGTGTTGACTTTTTCAGATAGAGACAGAGGGAGGAAAAGAAAGATACCATAACACTGACACTTTCCCCAGTGCAGTGGGGGCCTTGCTCAAACTGGCGTCTAGTGCATGACAAAGTAGGTGCATTATCCAGGTGAGCTATCTTGTTGGATCATTTTCTTTTTCCTTCTTAGCTCTATACTTCCATTTGTACAAGTAGACTTCAGGATGAAGAATTAAGTGGGAAGGAAGAACATTTCCCTTCATAAGACATTAACTTAACATGTAGATTGAGAGGATGGAAAACAACTTTTGGAGGAAGATTCGGAGTTACAGACTTTACTTAAGAGTTAGGCAGATATGCATACATAGGTTCCTAGGCTTGCAAGGTTCTGGGTTCAAGTCCCCAGCACCCACCTGCAAAGTGAAAGCTTCACAAGTGGTGAAGCAGTGCTGTAGATGTCTCTTTCCTTCTCTATCTCCCCTTCACTCTTGATTTCTCAGTCTCTAATTCAATTAAATAAAAAAGAAATCATATGAGAGCATCAAGGTCAAGGACAAATTATTACTTCACAGATAGTGGAGCGATGCTATTATTGCTCTCCCTATCCTAAACTTTAGAATAAAAAGTTGGCTAGGGATGCAGCTTAGTGGTGTTGTTCATGTGCAAGGCCCTAGTGCTGCATTAAAAAAATCACTAAGACATAATTCTCTTCCTCTACATATTTGCAATCTATAAATAAGTCTATGTTTGTTTGTCTAGGTTTGACTAAGTGGTCTCCCTGGGTCAGACTGCCAATATACTAATGAACCTGGACATCTTTCATCACCAGAGGGAATGTTGATTCCTGTAGTGGTGTGTGTGTGTGTGTGTGTGTGTGTGTGTGTGTGTGTGTGTGTGTGTGTGAATATGTATTTCAATTAACTGATGACTCTTTCATAGAGTGAAATTACTTTCTTCTTTATCTATCTTAATTCATAGATCATGATGCTAATGAAAGTTAACTTTTTTTTTCTCTGTTGTTAGTCTTATTAGTTACCAGTGCAATCACATTGTGTCTAAATTGGTCTGAAGGTATCACTCTAAATTTATTCTTATTTAAAAATTTTGGGGGGTCGGGTGGTAGCGCAGCGGTTAAGCACACATGGCTCCAAGTGCAAGGACCGGTGTAAGGACCCTGGTTCGAGCCCCCGGCTCCCCACCTGCAGGGGAGTCACTTCACGGGTGGTGAAGCAGGCCTCCCTCTATCTTCCCCTCCACTCTCCATTTCTCTCTGTCCTAGCCAACAACAATGACATCAATTAGCAATAATAATAACCAAAACAACAAGGGCAACAAAAGGGGGGAAAAAGCCTCCAGGAGCAGTGGATTCGTGGTACAGGCACCAAGCCCCAGCAATAACCCTGGAGGCAAAAAATAAATTAAAAAAATTTTAACAGCGTATTTACTAATGAGAAGGGGGGAATCACAACATCATTCTTTGACAAGGGTCAAACTTGGAAACTCATGCTCTTAAGTCCAATGCTCTAGTCACTGTACCACCTCCTGGGCTACATCATTTAAAATTTTAAAACAATAAACAAACAAAAAAACCCAATAAACAATGCTTAAAACCAGTAGCCCCCACAAGTGTCTTATGGATAAAGATTTAACCCACTACTGTACAGGAACTGTGTGCCTGAAAGAAGCACAGCCCTATAGGGCATTATTTTGAGAAAGCATATCTGTTTGTATTTTATCTTTCTTGGTTTTAGATGGGATTTTAAAGAGAGATGTGATTTTGCAGCTTAGGGGAATACTCTTCTATTTCAGTCAATTGTCGAAACTGAAAACTGGATGAATTCAAGAAGACTCCAGTACTGTCTAAAAAAAAAAAAAGATTCTTTGGTTTTTAATGGCCAAACTCTGTCCATTTTGTTAGCAAATGTCATACTAAAAGACAGAAATACAGCTTAGACAATAGCTTCAGAGGACAAATTGCAGGAGAGAGGTCTAGGCAACGATAACTTAGTGCCTTAGTCATCTTTAATAGAAATGGAGTCTCTAGCAAAGCCTAATATATAATGTATCATAAAACATATGTCTGTCAGTCTCCCAGGTACGATAAATAGGGAAAACACAGACCTCAAAGAGAGGCTATGGCGGGCCTTGCAGAGGGGCTGAAATTGCTTGGCTTGCTGTGGCAGGGTTGAAGGCTATGGGGAAAGAATGATGTAATGCATATTTTTAGTGTTTCTAAGAAATGACTGTCTCCAGACCTGTTCTGGTGGGCCACAAGAGAGGGAACGGGAAAGAGAAGGGGTAGATTTATAGATCTCCTCAGGAAAACCAAGTGCCTGCTTTATAGGTGATTAACTTTGTTTGTGTTTGTAGGGATGAGAGATGTATCTAGTTGATGGCACTGCACAGAATGACCACCGCCTTTGCATCTCACTGCCACCTCATACTTTTTTCCCTGAAAAGGAGTCCAGGTCATTCTAATAAGGGTGATTCTCTCTGTCCTCATGCTCAAGAGCCCAGCTACCCTATGTTATAGGCTTCTCTCAGCTACCATCTGAATTCCCTGCAGTTCCAATATATTCTCTCAGCTCAGTATCTTGCTTGTATGTTCTGTTCTTCTTGTTTCCCATTTTTGAAGCTGTGTCTACTTCTTTCCACTTATGAGCTCAAAGAACTGGGGTATATCACCGGTCACTTTTATCAGGAGCAATATCATAAGCTCTCTGGTGGGTTTCTCGAGGACCTTGCCCTCACTAATAAAGCAGCAATGGTAGGGACTGCCCCACTCTCCTAAGGGAAGCTGGATCATCTTACTCTGCTACTCAAAGAGGACTGGTCCTGAAATGAGTGAATCCTAGTATGTTCCCAGCTGTGACCATGAACTGCAAGCTCAGACTGACAGGGACTCAGAGGTTACATAGGCTCTTGTGCTAAATATGAATATGTGTGGGCCTTGGGTCAGATCGATGGGGTAAACAGTGAATTGTATTTATATATAACTTCCTTCAAATTTGGGAGCTACTCTCTGCCTTATTCTCTAGCCCTGACACTATCTTCCCAGACAATATTTTTAGTCCAGTTGTGTGTTAATTATAAACTCAAGCAAAAATTATTAAAGTTATAGACCCCTAGGAACATATCTAAAATAGACTTCCTTGCTTCTTTCCACCCTAAGATCCCTATTCTCATCTGCTCTATTCCTACGTTTTAGTTCCTGTTTATTAAATATTTTGTCCTGCTTTATATCTTACTGCCTTTCATCCAACATGATATAGATGCTACTATAATTCCATCCTGACTTCCCTGGGCAGAGGACCTCACCAATGTGTCCCGAAACCTCACCTTTCCAGAGCCCTACCCCACTAGAGAAAGACTGAAATGTGCTGGGGATATGGATCAATGAGCTAATATGCCCATGTCCAGTGGAGAAGCAATTACAGCCAAACCTCCCACCTTCTGCACCACATAAAAATCTTTGGTTTATATTCCCAAGGGGTGGGTGGGGGGAATGTTAGGAGATGACTAGAAGGCTCTGAACTTAATTCCTGACCTGGAGAGAGAAGAGGAAAAAAAGGAAGAACATTAGGAAGTAGCAATAGGTATAGGTGTAACTTAGAAAGGAAGAGAAGGCAGGACTATAAGAAAAATAGGCAAATATATATAAATATAGAGAGTTACTGAAATAATAGTCAACCCTTATCTGTGACCTTGGGAGAAGTACTGTAGTTTTCCAGTGGAGGGAATGAGGATACAGAACTCTGGTGGTGGGAGCAGTGTGGATTTATACCCCTGTCATCATAGTTTTGTAAATATTAAGTAACAAAATAACTGGGGTGTAACTGCTATGATTCTTAGTTCTCTAAACTTTGTAATGAGAAGAACAAAGAAACTATTTTGGACTCAAATGGTTACCAGGTCTGCTGACTGTAAAAACTCTAAAAACTGAGAAACACTCATAATGTCATCTACTATGTTTTTATGAACTATGCTCTACTTCTTAGAAAACACTCAAAACAGTTTCAGTTGAATATTGAATTGAATTTAATTCCATTGAATATTTCTATATCAGGTCTTTGAAAATAGATCGACATGACCTTGTTCATTCCATTTATGCTAAGAACTCTCCACTTCAGCATATTTATGGTGCTCTACCTATCAGCAGCATATAGATGAGAATGCATTTAAGTGTCCACTTGAGCACACGTGTGCATATATACACTCATACAGAGTACTGTAGAGCACTGAGAAGCTCTTTGTGTGATCAGATTTGAAATTGTGGGGCTCAGTGAAAAGCACACTCACCCAGTAGAGCACATTTTCATCACCATGCTTGAGGACATGGATTTGAGCCCCTGGTCTCCACCTGCATGACAGGTTGGGTAGGGAAGCTTTACAAGGAGTGCAGCAGAGCTGCAGGTGTCTCTACTTCTTTCTGTCTTTCTCTCCTTTAACAAAAAAAAAATATGGCCACTGGAAATGGTGGAGTCGTATAAGGGCTGGGCCCCAGAAATAACCCTAGTGGGTAAAAAAAAAAAAAAAAAAGGTTAAAGTTGTGCTACAATCAGAAACCTTTCTAAAAAATGAGGACAACAAGCATTTACCCAACTTTAACTGTTTCATTGTTACAATCCATGATGGATTTTCCAGGAAAGTTGTGCTAGAAACTACTAAATTATTCCTTTTCACTTGGCATGCATGAGCACATGTGAAATTTCTGGAGACTGGTGGTGGGCTGTTCTCAGGGGAGTACATGGGTATCTGGACTAATGTGCCAATATTTGTCAGGAGAAGCACAGCCCACTCAGCTGTGTCTGGATTTTGACACTGCTGTAACATATGAATAATTAAGAATGTTCACACTTACCTAATTTCCTTGATCATTTTTTTTTAACCACAGTACTGCTCAGCTCTGGCTTATGGTGGTAGAAGAGATTGGATCTTAGACCTAAGAGCCTCAGGCATGAAAGCCTTTTTCATAACCATTTTTACTTTCTCCCCTTCCCTCTGCAGGGAAGAGTAGCTCATTAACCCCCAATAAAATGATAAAAGGGGGGAAAAAAAGAAATCAAACAATGAAATTTAGATGGGTCAGAACAAAGTAACATAAATTTCGATACTCTTTTTTTCTTTTTCTTTTCTTTTATTTATTTATTCCCTTTTGTTGCCCTTGTTGTTTTTTATTGTTGTAGTTGTTATTGTTGTCATTGTTGGGTAGGACAGAGAGAAATGGAGAGGGGAGGGGGAAGATAGAGAGAGGGAGAGAAAGATAGACACTTGCAGACCTGCTTCACCGCTTGTGAAGCGACCCCCTGCAGGTGGGGAGCCAGGCCTCGAACCAGGATCCTTATGCGGGTCCTTGTGCTTAGCGCTACCTGCGCTTATCCCGCTGCGCTACAGCCTGACTCCCTCGATACTCTTTTTTTAAAAAAAAAAATATGGGATCTGACAGCAGCATACCTGGTCAAGCACACACCTGGATACTATGCACAAGGACCCAGGTTCAAGCTCATGATCCCCACCTGCAGGGGGGAAGCATCATGAGTGGTGAAGCAAAGCTGCAAGTGTCTCTCTCTTTCTCTATCTCTCCCTACCTCTAAATCTCTAAATTTCTCTTTGTGTCTCTATCAGCAACAACAAAAATAATTTAAAAAGAAATTCATTTTATATCTCAACCCAACACATACAAGCATGTAAACAAATATATGTGACTGAAACAAGACTTTCCCATAACTATACTAGTTCTTCCTTTCAGATACATTGATACAAGGTCTTGTTGGATACAGCAAATCCTAAATATTGGATTTTCAAAGTAAACTAAGTTCCCAAATAACTTGGTTACAATAACTATCTATTGCCTTCTCAAACTCTATAAGACAGCAGGAACCTTCCCCATTCTCTATAATACCCATATTTCTCCCAGTCCTGGAACCTCTGGGGCATGGCTCGTTTCCCTGCATGCTTCTTTTGATCCATACCATTTGATACTCCATCTGCTGAGCTCAACAAAATCACCCTGACAAGTTTCATCTCAGATTGTGTCCAGAGATGCCAGGCGTGGAATGTCAGCCCTTTAGCTCCAGTACTCTGGTGAGACCGTTCCTAGTTCATAATACTCCTCAGTTCCATATTGGGCAGTGCATTTCCTAACAAAGCCATAGAACCTAGATATAGACCAGGTCCCATGAGACAGAACACGTGCACATGTATCCATACGTTAAGGGAAAATTTATACCTTAATGTACAAGTGCACAATAGTTTGCAGTGACTCAATAAGTGCAGCAAGTAGAAAGACCTAAAAAAAGATACTTTTTTGTATTAGGTACCATAAATTACTTAATCAAATAGCTTCTGCTTAGACCTAGATACCCTCCTCACCTACTTCCTGTTTCACTTCCCTCAGTCAATCCAAGGCTAACATTGTCAGACAAGGGAAGGACTACAAAAGCTGGACAGGGACAAAAGAGTGGCATACTTTAGTGATGGCTTTTGGGGCTACTACCAGGCCACCCTGTCGTGCAGGGCCCTATTCAGGGAATCCTGGGATTCCCATGTAGACATGATGGGCCTAGACCTCTATAAGATCCCTCTCTCCACTGTGACTGGTCATCTCCATCAGGAACGACAGAGTGGACCCTCTCGTGGGCCTCTACAGGACCTTGCCCTCAATGTGGGTCAACCTTGGTAGGGACTGCCCCATTCTCCAAAGGGTTGCTGGGACAACATACTCTGCCACTCGCGGAATGGGTCCTGCATTGAGTGCAGGCTAGAATGTTTCCAAGCTATGACTACAGAATGCAAGCTCAGACCTGCAGGGATGCGGAGGTTGCACAGGCTCCTGTGCTGAATATGGACCCCGGGTCAAATTGATGGGGTTTACAGTTAACAATATTTGTATACTTTTCCCATAATTGGGAGCTACTCTTTCCTGATACAGCTTTCTTCTTTTTAAAAAAAAATATTTTTATCTATTTATTTATTCCCTTTTGTTGCCCTTGTTGATTTATTGTTGTAGTTATTATTGTTGTTGTTATTGACGTCGTCATTGTTGGATAGAACAGAGAGAAATGAAGAGAGGAGGGGAAGACAGAGAAGGGGAGAGAAAAATAAACAACTACAGACCTGCTCCACCACTTGTGAAGCGATTCCCCTGGAGGTGGGGAGCCGGAGGCTCGAACCGGCATCCTTACGCCAGTCCTTGCACTTTGTGCCACCTGTGCTTAACCCGCTGCACTATCGCCTGACTCCCCTGATACAGCTTGCTAGTCCTATTACCAACTCTGATACCATCTTTCCAGAGAGTGCCTTTGGCTCACCTGCATGTTAGCTGTCCAACTTAGGCAAAAATTAGTAAAGTAATAGCCCCCTTGGAATATACCTAAAATAGACTTCCTAGCTTTTTCCAAAATGCAGACCCCAAATCTCATAGGCTATAGTCTTACCTTTAGATTCCTGATTATGAACTGCTGTATATCTTAATGATTTTTCAGCCACCAAGTTGCAGATACTACCATGATGCCAAGCTCACTTCATTGGACAGATGACCTCAATGATGTACCCTGGAACCCACCTCTCCAGAGCCCTGCCCCACCAGGGAAAGAAACAGACTGGGAGCCTGGATTGACTTGCCAATGCCACGTCCAGCGGAGAAGCAATTATAGAAGCCTGACCTTCTACCTTCTGCACCCCCTAAAGATACTGGGTCCATGCTCCCAGAGGGATAAAGAACAGGAAAGCTTCCAATGGAGGGGGTGGGATATGGAACCCTGGTAATGGGAATTGTACCCCTCTTAGTCTTTTTTTTTGCCTCCAGGGTTATTGCTGGGGCTCGGTGCCCACGAATCCACTGCTCCTAGAGGCTTTTTTTTAAAATCCTTGTTGCGGTTATTATTATTGTTGTCACTGCTGTCATTGTTGTTGTATAGGACAGAGAGAAATGAAGAGAGGAGGGGGAGAGATAGACACCTGCAGACCTGCTTCACTGCTTGTGAAGTGACCCCCCCTGCAGGTGGGGAGCTGGGGGCTTGAACCTGGGTCCTTGTGCTTTGTGCCATGTACGCTTAACCCACTGCACTACCGCCCGACCCCCTCCCTCTTATTCTCTTATCTTATGGTCTTGTTGATCATTATTAAATCAATATGAAAACATTCAGGAAATTATGAAAAAAATACATTGAACACCTTTTGACTTATTCTACTCTGCTGTATTATTCTATCTTAGGATGCTCTTAACCCACTATAACAAAGTTGTTTACTAAATCCATTTCTTTTTTTTTTTTTTCCCTCCAGGGTTATTGCTGGACTCGGTGCCTGCACCATGAATCCACCGCTCCTGGAGGCCATCTTTCCCCCCTTTTGTTGCCCTTGTTGTTGTAGCCTTGTTGTGGTTATTATTATTGCCATTGTTGATGTTGTTCATTGTTGGATAGGACAGAGAGAAATGGAGAGAGGAGGGGAAGCCAGAGAGGGGGAGAGAAAGATAGACACCTGCAGACCTGCTTCAGCGCCTGTGAAGCGACTCCCCTGCAGGTGGGGAGCCGGGGGCTCGAACTGGGATCCTTACTCCGGTCCTTGCGCTTTGCGCCACATGCGCTTAACCCACTGCACCACCGCCCAACCCCCAATCCATTTCTTTTGTGCATACAGCAATTCTAATGTGGTTGAATATGGCCCAGGTACTGAATTCCAGCTTATAAAATGTGGTCAGAAGTACTGTGTACTTCTTTAAGGTCAGACCCATGCAGAAGCCACACAGTCCTTTCTCAATTTGCTGGCTTGATGTGACTGACACAGACAGATGTGACAACTTTGGAAGCCACATGTTTAAGCTGGTGGTACTTAAGGATGGAGTAAACTTGAACCTCTGCCCTTTACTCTTGTTGTTATTGATGTCATTGTTGGATAGGACAGAGAAATATCAAGAGAGGAGGAGAAGACAGAGAGGGGGTGAGAAAGATAAGACACCTGCAGACCTGCTTCACCGCTTGTGAAGTGACTCCTCTGCAGGTGGGGAGCCGGGGGCTCGAACCGGGATCCTTATGCCAGTTCTTGCGCTTTGCACCACGTGCACTTAACCCGCTGCGCTACCGCCCGTCTCCCAGAATCTACATTTTAACAAGGTCCCCTGATAATTAATATGCACATTGTTTGAGAACACTGATTTGGCTCCACTGTCCCATGGTGGTTCCCAGTGTTGGCTGCAAACTAGAAGTCTTAGGGCTTACAGGCATAAGGTATTGTTAGTATTCCTCTTAGCAGAATGGGAAAGAAAGTTGCAGATGGGAAACATAAGTCATGCTTTTCAAGTGTAAGAAAAAGCCCAGCAAAAGGGGTTGAGAATATCAGACATTTTCAGTTTGGGTTTTAGGATTGGAGACAGAAGCAAGAAGACAGGAGGGATACAAGGAAAAAAAAAATCCCAAAGATTCTTATCTTAATTATAAGGGTTAAAGGAACTTGTGGCTAGCCAGGATGCCTGTTCCCTATTCAAACTAATTTTATTCTGTGAGTTTGTCCAGTGTTTTAAGAGCAATAATCAGAGACCATAAGCTCCTAAAGGTCTCAGAAAATCCAAGGAAGAGAAAGGACAGGCTGTGATTTGGCTATCATTAATGCAGCCCCTTCCTTTCTTCTATATCCACGCAGGGAATTTTGCTTTATTCAAAACCCTATAGTAAGAAATCCCCATAATAATCAAGTTAAGCCACTCACTATCATAACCCACAGATGCCATTTTTAGAAATACTGTGCTGTGAGCACAGGATGATTCAGTTAAGAACCATTAGCCTACAAAAGTAGACTCAAGGGCAGAGTGTAGATAGCATAATGGTTATGCAAACAGACTCTCATGCCTGAGGCTCCAAAGTCCCAGGTTCAATCCCTCTGTACCACCATAAGCCAGAGCTGAATAGTGCTCTGGTTAAAAAATAATAAAAAATGAAAAATGGACTCAAACAGTTGTCATGGACATTATGACAACTGGTTCTAACAATTTGCTTAGCAGTTTTCCTGTGCTTTGGATTTTTTTTTTCAATAACCTAGCATATCAAGTATTTTTCTAGCGTACTTTTATTGAAAAACAAAATCATAGTGTTGGCACTAAGTAGGAAGGATTCTAGAGTCCAGCTCATCTACCACCCTGCATTTGAGAAGACTGAAGATACTTCAGACTCAGTCCTAGTGTTGAAGTATCATCTCTGAAATGTTAATATCATGATTTTCAGACAAACTTTGAATGAACATATGTCAAAAATGTATTCATCTCATTAATTAATTGAAGGAAATAGAAAAATGGGAAGAATGGTTTGAAGGACAGATATTTATATGTAATCAGTCGAAGGAATGCTAAAATGAATTTTTCAATGCAGAAAAAAAGTGATGAATATCTTGTGAAACCATAAAATTGTAATCTGTCGGGTCACTTTTCCTTCTGAACAAAAACAAATTGACATCTAACTTCTCAGCCTCCGTGTTCCAGACAGATAGGAAAAGGCAAAGTCAAATACAAGTGCTTTCTCCTGGGCAATCAAATATTTCCTGAGTGAGTCTGGTAAAATGATGTTGAAGGGAAGTCGGGTGGTTGCGCAGCAGGTAAAGTGCCAGTGGCACAAAGCGCAGGGACCGGCGTAAAGATCACGGTTCAAGGATCGTGGTTCGAGCCCCCAGCTCCCCACCTGTAGGAGTGTTGCTTCACAGGCGGTGAAGCAGGTCTGAAGATGTCTTTCTCTCCCCCTCTCTGTCTTCCTCTTCTCTCGGTCCTATCTAACAAGGATGACATCAATAACAACAACAATAATAACTACTACAACAATAATAAAAAATAACAAAAGGGAAAATAAATAAAATAAAAACAAATAATAAAATGACAGTTGAAGGACTATGCAATTGTTTTCTTGCTTTAGTTCTCACTTTTCCTAACACTAGGCAGAACCTGAGCAAGCACCAGGATCTCAGTATTCTTTTAAACTTCCTTATTCTTGGCATATCAGCACAATGACATCACATTTGGCAGCTGTTTTAAAGTTTTTATGTAGCAAAACATTTAGATCAAATGACAGCCACATGGATGACAAAGTCCCCCAGGCTTGGCCAGAGTCATATGGGGGTTTAAACACCATCCCACCACCTTTTTTTTCTCCAATTAGACAAGAGTATGTAAATGTGTGACCCTGATGTTATACATAAGTATGTACATAGGTGTACATATATGCATTTTTATTTATTTTTTAATTTTCTTTATTTATTGGATAGAGACAGCCAGAAATCAAGAGGGAAGGGGGTGATAGAGAGGGAGAGAGACAGAGAGACACCTGCAGCCCTGCTTCATCACTTGCAAAGCTTCCCCCCTGCAGGTGGGGACTGGGGGCTTGAACCCGGGTCCTTGCGCACTATAATGGTGCGCTCAACCAGGTGGGCCACCACCCGGCCCCTCATGTATTCATTTTTATATTTAAGAAATAAATTTTAAACTTTGCTACTTAAACTGACCTTAAGCATGTTAGCATGGCATGGCACGTAAACCAGGAATGCTGATTTATGAGATGCAGAGCTCCCACGTTTGTCACATATCCCATACTACTTTGATTGAATTTGTTTTTGTTTCTTTATAACCTGTCTTGCTTTGTGCTATTGAATCTCAAATTCCATTTACTTGGCCTGACAGCAAGAAGTGCTCAAACATATGGAGTCTGAAACAAAATGAGCGATCCTTAGCCATTTACCACCCAACAGTTACAACCCCGGGGTCACTAGAGACATGAGAGGAGTTTCTAGTTCATCATATGGTTGGTTCCTATCAACCTTCTATCTCAACTGTCTGGTGAGAATGAAGATGCATTTCAAATCTTCTGGGTCATATGTCTCAGTGGTTTCCCTCTGCTGAGATGATGCTCAGGCTCGTTGTGATTTCAAGATCATGATGAACATTCTTTTCTGTATATAACCTACAACTCAGGGAAGGCCTTCCATGCCTACATCTGTATTCTGGGACCTTGCCTACTTCCCCTCCCCCCCTCCCCCCATGACTACTTGATGACGAGGTTGAAACCCAGTCTCTTTGTCTTGGAAGATTTTACCTTGGGATACAGAGAGGACAGCACTGGAAGGGTACTGGCATCAAGTCTCTGATAATCCTAGCTCTTTAGGGAGAAACTACATGAATGCTCTTCTGTGGGTCCTGGAACTGCCCTAGGCTTACTTCATCTGATCAACTAGTTGATCTTGTGAGATGTGTTAAGTATTTTCTTTTGCCATTTTTTTTGATGTTACTTTTTGTCAAAGTGGTTCCAGTTTCTTTCAATTGAGAACTGTTTTCATACAGACTCCCTCCCAAGTGATGAAGTACATGGAGGCTGAAGTGACTCGAGTCAAGAGACTTTAGTTCTAGCTTTAGTTCTGTCACCTACTTATTGTGACTGTAAGCCATATGAATTCTTTCAATCTTCATTTCCTCTACTATGGTGAAAAGAACATGGACCAGAGGATCATTAAGGTCCTAGGGTATTTTTAGTGACTCCAACACTCTTTGACATTCTTTATTGAGAGATGGGGGGGGTCTATATCTTCTCTACGTGACTATAGTGAGTTGACTACTCCAACCAACGGTGGGTGGCAGCCAGAAGAGGCATTCCAGGATACAGGTCTTGCTGGGCAATGCAGCTTTTCCCTCCTTTGTTGGGGCAGTTATGCTAGAGCCTTAAGTCACTACACAAGAAGTTTGGCTATACTATGGCAACATCTGTGTGATAAAGCCCAAGCTACTTCCCGTAATCATGGTTAAGTGTTGCCATTGAGTCTCAGATGCATTCCCTGACAATAGCCAAATCAACTATTAATTGTGTGAATGTTCACCTTGTATATCTAGACCAGTCTAATCTTCAGATAACTGAAGCTCCAGCTGACATCAGTTGGGTTTGGCAATCAGTTGAGGTGGCGGGTTGGGTTGGCTGTCCCACACAATTTCTGGACTATTTTACCTTCTGAGTTAGAAGACTCTGTGCCCCTCCTAGGGACCATCTTTGGAGTCTCCTCACTAATCTCTATATCAAAACTTGCCTCTGTGAATGAAAGATTCTAACAAAATCATTTACGTGAAGGTACAAGTGATCCCTAGTAAGGTGTAAGTGGGACTAATCATCGTGGGGCCCCTTTTCCTGGGGCATCAGCAGTCTAACATTTAAACTGAGAAATGAAATAAGGATCAGAAATATCGGGCTCTGACAAAAGTTGGCTTGTATATGATTCAGATGTGCCTGCGTCAAAGACATGAATATAGGAGGGCATGTGAAGGCCTCGAAAGGATCCTCTGTCTCCAAGCCTGTAGTATCTTACTAGTCCATCGCCTGATTTAGCTGAGCTTCACTTCCAAACATAGCCCGCTTTGGAGCCCAGTCTCCCCTAGTACACATATACTGTGGGTATTCTTGGGAAATCAGGAATGATTTCTGTTTGGGCAGGCCCTCTCTGAGGAGAGTCCTGCATGGTGAGGAGATACTCGAGGTAAACTTTTGAGCGGAGAGCATTCTTGGACCTAGCTCTCTCTACCTGATATCTGATTGCTCATCAGGCTGAATTTGTCCTCAGTTACCATTCTGGAGAGGACCGGCAAACAAGAATGTCCTCCTCTTGGTTTCATTGTTCCAAAGGAGATGAAGAAGATCATTGACAGCTGGTGGCTTGTTTTCTACTTTGAAGTCTCAGATGACTCTAATTGTCTGTTAATTAGTCTCTAGGAGAAGCTTTCTTTACTTTATTTCCTGTGAAGGACCAATGGGCATTTAAGCCTAGACATGGTGGCACCTACACTATGATTTTACTTGCCCTCTTTTCCCAGAAGTTAAGGTAGATGCATCTCCTGTTGACTCAATTGCTACAATAAAGAGGTCGGGGCTTCTGAGAAAATCCTGCCCACTCAAACCTCAGGAAGGGGCAGAGCACTACCCTGCACTGATCCCCTATTGTGTACCCAGGCTTCCGCCAGCCTTCTCTATTGACCTCATAGCAATGATGTGCTGCTTAGCAGACCAAACTCCCATGTGGTGGGAAGATTTTCAATTGTACACTTATTTAGAAATTACTATTCTTTTTGCATATGCAGCCATAAAGGTTATTCTTTTTTCCTCCCCCACCCCAGCATGCTATGACGGCACAGGTTTATTTGATCCCTCCTTTAAAAAGAAAAAAAGTTCTACTGTATTAGAAGACACCCACCCTTTAGCACTTTTATTAACAAACAGGGGCTGTATCCATGCATGAGAGATTGGTTATTTGGGATATTTCATTTGTGAAGGATGGAGGACCACAAGTAGAAAAGCCTCAAATGGAAGGTCTAAATTTCCTTTGTTAAACTTAAACTTTCTTTTCATAAAGCTTTAATATTTTAGAATCCTACCCCTTGGAATGGAAGAACATTTTTAATTGGACTCAAATAGCAAATTACACAGTACTGCACACTTTCTCAGTTGATTACACATTGTTTAGTTGTTATAATGGAATTCCTGGTCACTCAATTATGTTTACTGGGTATAATTTAAATACAACGTTATTGCTTTCAGGTATACAACATAATGGTTTGATATTTGTATACACTGACAAATGATCAGCACAGTTAAATCTAGTAAAAATTGATCACTGTAATTACACCAGTTTTTAATGTTATGAGAACTTTTAAGATTTTCTCTCTTCAGGAAGGAGGGGGAAGGAATGGGGCTGGGGAGGCCTTGGAGTCCTGGATTTCAGAAAAGGACTTAAGTTGCGGGTGAGAGTGTTTTGTAGATATCTATCATGGGGAGGTAAGAAATTGTACCTATATATAAACAGCTGTACTATATACTATAAACCACACCCCCCACAAGATGATAAAAAAAGAGCTAGAAATGATTTATTCTCCTAGCAACTTTTTAAATTTTTATTGATTTAATATTCATTTACAGTCTTATAAAATTCTGGGAGTATATTTTCACATTTATATGTGTGTATTAGACCCATTACACCTTTTTATATGTTATATTTGCATGGATTAATTATTTTATAACTGGATATTTTTATTTATTTATTTTTCCTCCAGGGTTATTGCCTGCACTACGAATCCACTGCTCCGGGAGGCTATTTTCCCCCGTTTGTTGTCCTTGCTGTTTATTGTTGTTGTTATTATTATTGTTGTTATTGCTGTTGTTGTTGTTGGATAGGACAGAGAGAATGGGAAGACAAAGAGGGGGAGAGAAAGGTAGACACCTGCAGACCTGCTTCACTGCTTGTGAAGTAACCCCCCGGCAGGTGGGGACCCTGGGGCTCAAATGGGGGTCCTTACGCTGGTCCTTGCACTTTGAATCATGTGTGCTTAACTTGCTGTGCTACCGCCCGGCCCCCAAGTTTTTTTTTTATATGGCTGAATAACCTTTCATTATACAAACATGAAACCACAATTTCTTTATCCATCGGTAGATTGATACTTAGGTTATTTCCTGTCGTGGCTATTGTAGATAATGCTGTAGTGAGCATGGGCTGGACAGGGGGGAAAGGGGCTTGTGGGAACAGAGAGGTGGGGAGATAGCAGGTATTTTAGCAAGTTAGTGCTTTCAATTTCTTGAAACACCTAGAAGAGGACTGGATGGATCTTACGGTTGTTCTGTTTTTATTTTTTTAAATTTATTTATTGGGGGATTAATTGTTTATAGTCAACAGTAAAATACAATAGTTTGTACATACATAGCATTCCCCAGTTTTCCAAATAACAATTCAACTTTCACTAGGTCTTCCTCTGCCATCATGTTCCAGGACCTGAACTCTCCCCCCTATTTTTAATTTTTGAGGAACCTCCATATAGGTTTTCCATCATGGTTATACCAATTTATGTTTCCATCAATAGTGCACAAGGGCTGCCTTTGATTCATATCCTCCTAACACTAATTTGTTGTCATTTTGATGATAGCCACTCTAACAGCTAAGAAGTCATTTGTAATTTTGATTTGCATTTCCCTAATGATAACCACTGCTGAAGAGCATCTTCTCATATGTCTGTTGGCCATCTGTATGTCTTAATTGGTGAAGTGTCTATTTGGATCCTCATGCATTGTCAAGATGTGATGCTATATAAGCCAGAAACTTTTTGAAACTTTTTATTTATCTTAATGACAGAGACACAGAGAAAGATGGCAGAGCACTGCTAAGTTCTGGCTTATGGTGGTGCTGGGGACCTAGGACCTCAGAGTCTCAGGCATGGAAGTCTTCTGTAGAACTGTATTCCCAGCTCTATAAATCAGAAACTTACACTATTAGTTGTAAACCAGTAGTACCCCAATAAAAATTTAAGCAGATAGCTTTAGAGGTTTTTTTTTTGTTTGTTTTTTCACAACTATTCAGTTCTGGTTCATGGTGGTGTCAAGAATTGAATCTAGAATCTTTAATCTCTGAGACTCAGGTGTGAAAAACTGTCATGTAAACCATTGTGCTATTTTCCTGGTCTCTCAACATTGAGTACCTAATCAAATATTTATTACTTAGTCCTAGACACCCTCTTCTCCTACCCCCTACTTCACTTCTGTCAATCAATTTAAGTCTAACCTCATCAGATAAAGAAAGAACTACAAAGCTGGATAAGGTCAAGAGACTGACTTACTATAATGATGGCCTTGTTGGTCACTACCAGACCACCCCATTATCTGGGGCATGAGTCAGGGAATCCTTGGATTCCCACATAGATATGATGGGCCTAGATATCTAACAGATCCCTTTCTCCACCATCACTGGCCATTTCCATCAGAAATGTCATCATAAACCCTCTTGTGGGCTTCTCCAGAACCTCACCCTCACTGTAGAACAGCAATGAGAGGGACTGCCCTGCACTCTAAATGAAGGTTGCATTAACCTGCTATGCCACTCAAGGAATACTGGTCCTAAATGAGAGCAGTCTAGAATCTTCCTAGCTGTAATCATGGACTGAGACTGACAGGGACTGAGAGGTTACACAGGCTCCTGTGCTAAATAGGAATATATATATGGTCCCTAGGTCAGACTGATGGGGTTAACAGTTGATGGCATTTATATACTTTCCTCATGTTTGGGAGCTACTCTCTGCCCCAATCCAACCTTCTAGTCCTATTCTCAACTCTGACACCATCTTTCCAGACAGTACTCTTAGTCTACCTGAATGTTAGCTATCAGGCTCAGGCAAAAATTACTAAAGTCATAGCCCTCTTGGAACATACCCAAAGTAGACTTCCTAGCTCCCACACAAAGACCCCTAATTTCATCTGCTCTATTCCTACCTTTGGGTTCCTGTTTATTAAACAATTTGTCCTGCTTTATTTTACTGCCTTTCAGCCACCAAGTTGCAGACATTCATGATGCCATCCTGACTTCCCTGGGCAGACGACTTCACCAATGTGTATCAAAGTCTTGCCTCTCCAGAGCCCTACTCTACTAAGGAAAGATAGGCTGGGGGTATGGATAAACCTGCTAACACTGATGTTCAGCAAAAAAAACAATTACAGAAGCCAGACCTTCCACCTTCTGCACCCCAAAAATAATTTTGGTCCATACTCCCAGAGGGATAAAGAATAAGGAACCTTCCAATGGAGGGGATGGGGCATGGAACTGTGTGGAAATGTACCTCTATTATCTTACAATCTTGTTCATCATTATTAAACCATTATTATTATTTTTAAGAGGTCTTAGTGGTGACACTATTGTAAAGTATAGGACTTGCAAGTGTGAAGTCCTAAGTCAAATCTGTATATGCCCGAGTGATGCCATGATGTTCTCTCTTTTTCTCCTTCATTAATATGTTAATTTTTAAAAACATGGAGAGCTGGGCTGGCGAGATAACTCTCTTGGATAGTTCTTTTGCTTTGTCATGGGGATGGCACAGGTTCAAGCCCGGCCTCGACAACATTGAAGGAAACATTGGTGCTGTTGGTGGTTTTCTCTCTGAAAAAGCTTGGAGCAGTGAAGTTCCCCCCCCCCCCCCAAAAAAAGTATAATATTAAAAACAGAAAGGAAACAAAAATACTGTAACAAATATAAGAGGGTTACATATTTCATAAAGTTTGGGTGAGGATAAACTAAAAGTCTGCTCTGACCACTTTAATTATCTTTATTTACTTATTTGGATAGAGACAGCCAGAAATAGAGAGCAAAGAGGGTGATAGAGAGGAAGAGAGACAGAGAGACACTTGCAGCCTTGCTTCGCCACTCGTGAAGCTTTCCCCCTGCAGGTGGGGGTCGGGGGCTTGAACCTGGGTCCTTGCACACTGCAACATGTGCGCTCTACCAGGTGCGCCACCACCCAGCCCCCTGATCATTTTATAAAGCCATGCAACTCACAAGTGGCATACCTGAAACTTGAACCTTGTTGGATTCACAGCTTGTAACATTCCATACACCCTCCCATGGGAGAGATTTTGACTTCAAAATGAAGAGAGTCTGGGGTCAATGAATAGGTTTGGGGTTCAGAAAAACTACTAACTTTGACTGACAGAGAACAGGTCCTCTCCCCATTCTGTTCTGAGAACATGTGATGTGTGTATAGACTTAGGTAGAATTCTGTAAGGGAAATTATACCATGATATGGAAACTATGTTTACTGACAGCTGTGAGCTCTGCTAGGCAATCTTTTTGCTTGTATTACTTTCCTTCTTAAATCAACTTTATTGAAGAATAACTTCCATACAGTGAAATGTACCCACTTTAAGTTTGATAGGTTTTGACAAAATGTGTAATCTGTGAAACCAGTACAGTAATCAAACTATGAAGCACTTTCATCATTCCACAATGTGTCCTCATGCCTCTAGAGTTGCAGCTATTTCCCCCACTCCTGGTTCTGGGTAAACACTTACCTACCTTCTATAATTTAAGAATCTTCCTGTTCTAGAATTACATATACACAATATCATACAGTTTGTACGTTGTTGGTACTTGTTTCTTTGGGCTAACTTCATGTCTGAGATTTATCAATGTTATTTTGCGTATCAGCGTTTATCTCTTTTTCTCGTGGAGTATATCCTTGCAAGAATAAGAATGTGTTTATCCATTTATCCAGACAGTTACCAGCCATGGTTAGGGCCAGACAGACCCACCTTAGACTTGAGTCCTGGGCTTTAGAGGGTTTCATTTAGAGTACTCTCCTCCAGCCATGCCCTTCCCAATCAAGCGAAGTGGCTGCGAGGCCAAGGAGATGTGATAACCACCTGTCCAAATGGTCCTGAGCCTGCTGTCGGAGTGAGCAAGTCAGTCCTGCTGCGGGTGGACAGTTGCTCTAGACTGAACGTTCGTACCCTCCCAAGATCTCCTGAGATATAATCATCAACGTATTTGGAGGCGGGTCCTTTGAGAATTGATTAGATCCTGAAGGCTGAGCCCTCATGAATGGGATTAGTACCTATAGAGAGCTCTCTTGAACTCCCATTATATGCAGACACAGAAAAAAGTCAGTTGCCTGCACCCAGGAAATGAGTCCTCATCAAAACCCTGAATCTGCCACCACCTTAATCTTGGACTTCTAGCCTTTCGAACTTCAGAAATAACTTTCTGCTGTTTATAAGACACCCACTACATAGCATTCTGTTATAGCCATCCTGACAGATTAAGAAAAGAGTGTTACTCCCCATCGCCAGAGGGATGGTGGTTGGCAAGGGAGAGGGGAGTGCGAAGGATAGAGGGTGTAGGGAGAGTACATGAACCTGGGGTCTGCAGACTGAGCTGCTTAGGTTCACGCATGCAAGTTTCCTCAAGGGAAGAGAAGGGGATATGCTGCAGACTGGGAGACTTTATTTGTATTCATTTCCCTGTCCACAGCTGGGAGGGGCGTGTTGTGGTCATAGAACCAGGAGCAGAAGGGAGGATAAGAAAAAATGGGGCGGGGGTTCCCGGAAGATGGTGGACTGAGAAGCTGCTAGTGGCTTGAGCTCTGACCACATCTTCTGGAAACGGTAGGATTTTCTGCCTTTAGTAGGCCGGTCAATAAGGGGTCCTAGCGGTGACACCAAGGAGGTGACTATAACTTAATTTGGGTTAAGAAATAGAGTAGAAAAAAAGGGAACAAAAATATTTTTCCTTTTAATTATTAAGCACACCGCCTCCCCCTTCCCTCCCCCATAACCAATCGCTGGGGACCAGCTCCTAGCAGGTTCCCCTGCTGAGCTTCTGTCTTTACCAAATTCCTGTCCCACCAGGGAGTATCATTCATTCTAAGTCTATACCCTTCTGAAACCTCTGGCCTTTTTTCTTTCTAAGTAGCCAACCCCCCCACCTCACCCAGCATAGCTAATTAAATAATTAAAAATAAATAAATAAAAAACTCTTTCCTTTCACCGCTCTTTTATGACTGTTCTTTTTCTTATCTTTTTCTTTTTTTTTCTCTCTCTTTCTTCTTTTTCTCATTCTTGTCATCCTTTCTTCCTTAATCCTACAGCTTCCAAAGCCACAGGCCCCAGCCCCCACACCACCAAACAGTGTGCTTTTTTGAATTCACTGATACACATTTGGGAATTATTTTGGGGAAGAATTCTGACTCAGTGTGGACTCCCACTGCGAGTGTCTCGGCTCAACTTCCCTTCCTCCTTTAGCCACCCCTAGAATATACAGTGGATAGTAGATTTGCATAACTGTCTATTTCAGCTATCCTTGTCTAGTCCTGAGGTTTTTTTTTTTTCTCATTCTTAACAATCAACTGCCTCTGATCACAAGGTTTGAGGTAATCTGGGACAGGGGTTTTTTTTTTTTTTACCCTGCTCTATTTTATTATTAATATTATATAAAGGCATATATCTTCCGCCCCTTTAGGTTGATCAGAATTAACTCTTAGGGTATCTTTCATTGCTAGGGTAGTGGGCATCTTATCTATTGTGGGAGGAACTTATCTCCTTACTCCTACCTCCTCTACAGACTCTCCCCTCCCTCCTCCTAGCTAATTAAAAAAAATTAAATTAAATTAAATTAAAAATCAAGTAATAAAAAACCTTTCCTTTCACTGCTCTTTAATTACAGCTCTTTTTCTTATCTTTTCCCTTTTCTCTCACTTGTCTCTTTTTTCTTTTTCTCTTTGGGGAAGAAATCTGACTCAGAGTGGACTCTCTATGTGTGTATCTCTGCTCTAGTTCCCTTTCCCCTCTTGTTACCCCTAGAATACACAGTGGATAGTAGATTTGCATAACTGTCTATTCTTGCTGTCCCTTCTTTATTTTCTCTTTCTTCTTCACTGGGATTTGGTTACTATTCTTTCATGGACTGGAGAAATTGTTTGGCTAACTGGTAGTGATTAAAATGTTTCAATACTGCTTCAGTTGCTACTGTAATTGCTGAGGTTGGTGAGTGCAATTGTCATAAAGGTATTTAGTACAGTGTTGCTTGTACTCAAGACACAACAGCTGAGGAACAACAGAGCATAAAAAAGAAACACATAAATCAAAAAAATGGGTAGATCAAAAACAAATAAAGCTGCTATTCCAATGAATGAAGACAAGAGCCCAGAAGAAACTACAAATCAGCCAGAAGTAACCATAGATAAGAAAAGTATGCAAGCAATAATAGACTTATTAATCACAGAAATGAAAACAACATTGGAGGAAAGGAATGGCAGTATTAGGGAAACAACATTTGAGACCCCCAAGGAAAATACTGATTATGTTGAGGCAATTAGAGAACTGAAAGCTGAAATAGCTGTAATGAAGAAAGAAGTTGAGGGAATTATGTTAAGTGAGCTAAGTCAGAAAGATAAAGATGAGTATGGGACAATCCCACTCATCAACAGAAGTTGACTAAGAAGATCTGAAAGGGAAACTAAAAGCATGACCTGACCAAATTGTAAGTAGGGCACCAAAGTAAAAACCCTGTGGTGAGGGGTAGATATGCAGCTTCCTGGGCCAGTGGGGGGTGGGAGTGTGTGGGAGGGATGGGTCACAGTCTTTTGGTGGTGGGAATGGTGTTTATGTACACTCCTAGTAAAATGTAGACATATAAATCACTAGTTAATTAATATGAGAGGTGGAAAATTAATTGTATGTCTCGAAGTTTTTCAAAACACAAACTGAATCTTTTCAATATATAGGCTGTGTAATTGATATGCAGACTCTCTCAAAAGCCTAGACCAAGTAGATCAGAAGCAACCAATAGCACAGCTATACACAAGATACTGGGTACTGTACAGCAAACCCTAACAAAAGGACTTTTCAAAGTTAACCCAATTACCAAATAATGTGATGATAACATTAACTATTGACTGTCTTTTTGAACCCTAAGACAGCAGGAACCTCACATCTCCACTATAGAGCCTCTACTTCCCTCAGTCCTGGAACCATTGGATAGGGCCCACTTTCCCGTATGCCTCTCCCAATCCATATCAAATAATATTGTATCTGCCGATCACAACCTAACCAACACAACGATTGCCACCTCAACATGCTTCACTTCAGACTGTGTCCAGAGACTTCACGTGTGGAATGACAACCCTTCAGCTTCATTACTCGGGCGAGACCTTTCCTTTCATAGTATACTCTAATTCCATCTCAGGTGGTTCACTTTCTAACAAAGTCCCAAAACCTAGATATACACCAGTTTCTGTGAGAGAGAGCATATGTTCACACATATCCATAAACTACTGCAAAATATATACCTGAAAGCAGAAGTGTTGTATGCTTTACATTGGGTTCTAGTTCTCTCCCACCGAGAGAATTAGATCAGTCCAGTTAAATTTTGCGGGCCCGCTTGGCCCCGCCCCGGAAGAACCCCGCCAGAGTTCCTGAGTTCCTGAGTTCGAGAGGAAGAGAGAGAGGGCCAGAGGGTTCCTGAGTTGGAGAGTTTCAGGGTTACAGAGTAAGAGAGAGTTCCACAGTGGAAGAGTTTCAGAGGGTTCCCCAGTACGAGAGTTCCAGAGTGTCAAGAGTTGGAGAGTTCCTGAGTTCGAGAGTAAGGGAGAGTGTTTGTGCCGCCGCAAAGAGACAGCAGAGCTCTGTTTGGTGATTAGTTTGTCTTAGTTTATGAATCGTTGTTCCTGAATAAAGAAATACAGCTTCCCTGCCCAGCCGTTGTCTCCGCGTCTCTGTTACCCGCCCGTGAAGCTAGCCCGCCCAGCAAGAGCCTTACGAATTTTAACAACACAGAAGTACACTAGAGTTTGCAGTGAGTATCCCCCTAACACTTCCTCTCCACTATTCCAAGCTTTGGGCCCATGATTGCTCAACAATTTGTTTGGCTTTGTATGTTAACTCTCTTTTCAGTCACCAGGTTCCAGATGCCACCAGGATGCCGGCCAGGCTTCCCTGGACTGAAGACCCCACCAATGTCTCCTGGAGCTCAGCTTCCCCAGAGACCCACCCTACTAGGGAAAGAGAGAGGCAGACTGGGAGTATGGACCGACCATTCAACGCCCATGTTCAGCGGGGAAGCAATTACAGAAGCCAGACCTTCCACCTTCTGCAACCCTCAATGACCCTGGGTCCATGCTTCCAGAGGGATAGAGATTGGGAAAGCTATCAGGGGAGGGGGTGGGATATGGAGATTGGGTGGTGGGAATTGTGTGGAGTTGTAGCCCTCCTACCCCTTGGTTTTGTTAATTAATACTTTCTTAAATAAAAAAAAGAATAAATGGGGCAAGGCTGGTGGTGGTGCACCTGGTGGAGTGCACAAGGACCCTGGTTCAAGCCCCTAGTCCCCACCTGCAGGAGGAAAGTTTCACAAGTGGTGAAGGAAGGCTGCAGGGGTCTCTCTGTCTTTCTCCTTAACTCCACTTTTCCCTCTGGATTTTTGGCTGTCTCTACTCAATAAACAGACAATAAAAATAGATAAATCATAAATAAATAAAATATACTTTTAAAAGAATAAGTAAAAGAATACATAAAATTCTGAAGAATGAAAAAATGTGACGAGACAAAAAGGTGCTTTTAAAAGCCACAGAATAGAGTTTTAGAATTGTGACTTTAGAATAAGTAACTTTAGATTTTGTGTTCTTTCATTCTTTAATTCCACAGCTAAGCAAATTGAGGTAGAAAAGGCAAGTAACTTCTCTAGAGCCAAAAGTTGCTAGGAAAACCAAGATAAGAGGTGAGGTGTTTTTTTTTTTTCTTTCAGAGAAATGATCTAACTTTTCTGTCTACATGTCTCCTAAATTATTTTTGTTAAACTCATTTACATATTTTGAAGTTAATTTCAGTAATAAACAGAGAACTGCAAAGGACTTATTTATCAGTATACTACAAATACTGTATTTCCTCAGCTATTGCATTTTAAAAGTAAAGCTAATGTCACCCCTGTGAAGTAGAAATCTAAATACTATAGCCACGTGGCACCCATTAATGTCTGCCATTTAAGAGACACAAACTCTTCCTTAATAGATTGACACATCACTCCTTTTTTTGTTTGTTTGAAATTGAATTTTCTTCCTATTCCCTCCAAGGAATGGTCTTAATATTTTATAATCAGAAGATTTTAATTAATTTGCTATGATCACTTGCGTATAGTAAAAACAGATACACATAAATCAAACTTACACGTTGCCATTTTCTCTATTTTTTTCATTTATTTACAGGCAGTCTCCACTCAGTGACTGAGTTCCATTCCAAAAACCCCATTAATAAATGGGTTTGTCAATAAATGAGGAGGCACCCTTTATCAATATTTTGGCATAATGCACTGTAGTGGTGAGTGGGCTTGGCAATCATCTTTAGATAGTTTTATGTTGCATTTGTATACCTTATAACATTTTAAATGTTTATTCAGTAGTGTGCTGATGCTGCACTATAATAAAAGTAAAGGAAATGAATTGTATTAAGAAGTGCACAATCATTTATATTAAGAAGTGTACACGTAGAGAGGAACAACAGTAGTGTTCATGGACTAACTGAGGGAATGGGGCTGAAACTGAGAGAGATGAAGTGAGATGATATACCTGAAGTTGAGAAACTGAGTTGCCCTTTTCTGTGATCAAAGTTCTAGTACATCACCACAGTGCTTACTCATCAGAGCCCCTGGTTAGAACTCTGAGAGGTCAGTAAATAAAAGGGTCACTGAGTGAGAACTAGCTGTATTTGAATGAATATTTCCCGAATATTTTGTGCCAGATACTGTTCTAGGTGCACTCCTAAACAAAGCACACGAAACTTCCCGCTATCATGAAATTTTATGGTGAGGAAGACATTTGTCAACAGAATAAATGAAGTAAAATACACGCAGATACAGTAGTATCTAGGGACGCCCTGTTCATTGGTTCCAGAAAGCGTGCTGAATGGTGACAGTGATGAATGGCAAATGAACTTTTCCCATAAGGAGTGATGAAGACTGAAAGAGTCCCATTCTGGACCCCAGAATTCTCACATTTGTTTACTTGGCAATTTATACTTCTATGGGGTTGGTTCTGATGCAAGCACTTACAGATAGACAGAAATAACATACAATAGTAGAATAAGATGCAGCTTCACTTTACCTGTTCTGGGGGGAGCTGATGGTCTCCTGGGGGGGAGGGGGAGGGGGAGGAGGAGGAGGAGGGAGTGCTTTGATGCGAAGGCCAGCTCCAGGCTTTTGAGAAGGAGCTGGCCAGGGGCAGCAGGTCCTAAACTACCCCCTGGGGTCTCATTCTGCCAAGTTGGGTGGCCCCCGTCCAGTTGAGACCTCACTGGGGGTGGTGCATCATGACCACCTGCCCACACAGCCTGAAGTGGGTAGTTCAGCCCAGACTCTTGTCGGAAATGGATGTGCCTGCTGGACCTGCGAGCTCAACCCGCCTGTCTGGGGCACGAAGTGAAGTCCATCGCTCCATATTTGATGCCAACACACCTACTGGGCCCTTTCCCCCTGTGACACAGATGCTGCAGCAAACCTCCGACAAAGTTTCTGGAAAAGCCACGTGGGGGGGCATTCTCGCGAGACCTAGCGAGATCATTTTTCCAGTGGCAGGACTCCCCATGAGATCCCGAGAGGGGGCCTTCTTTTTTGCTGCCCACTGTCTGCTGTCCGCTAGGCCGCTGCAGCAGGGCAGCGTGACCATTTTTCCCCCCTCTGGGACCCCAGGCGGAAGTCTCAGTCAGGAATCGGACCCACCCTGTGGGGTTGGGGCGTGTCTTGCACAGGCTAGCCTCGCTCTGAAGGATGCTTGTAGATGTGCCGGCCTTTTCGCGCCTCCTTTGGACTTCTCCCATAGGCCTGCGGGAGAAATGAGGCGACAAGTTTCCCCTGTGGTTGGTGATCTCCGTGGCCTAGAAGACACCAGAGAGCCCAGAGGCAAGCAGCTGTGTCCCCAGGGAGGCTGTTCCTTTTTGGTTGGGTTGGAAGCAGTAGATGCAGAACAGAGAGATGTAGTCCTGAGCCAGTTCCTAGTACCTCGGCACCTTGCGCAGCTCCGCCAGGCTGTGCCCGCCAGTGTCACAATGTCCTACAGACCAACCCTTCAGTCCCTCAGAGCCCACCCTTAATGTCACAGCAAGGAGAATAGGATGGATGGGGGAACTCCCCACCCAAGTACCCAGCAAACAAACAAGGAAGAATTTTCTCCCTCTCATTTGAAATGTAACGGATATCAAATTCAACGAGTTTTGGAGTCTACAAGTGCTCAGGTATGTTACATGCTAAGAAGAGAAGCAAAGTGGGGGGAGGGGACATATAATGTCAGCTGGTGTTGACATTTCCAGTAGTCTGAAAAGGTAACTTCTACAAAAGATCTAAAAAAGGGGGGGGGGCATTTCGAGGTAGTAATGGTGTCATGGGTGGCTTGGAGGGGAAGAGAGGAAGGGATCTGGAAGAAAAAGGGGACGATTGTGGGATTGTGGTCTGGGAGGTGGCAGCAGTGAATAAAGCACTGGATTCTCAACCTTGAGGCCCTGAGCTCAATCCCCGGCAGCACATGTACAAGAGTGATGTCTGGTTCTTCCTCTCTCTGCCTATCTTTCTCATGAATAAATAAATAAATTCTTTAAAGAAGGGGAGGGAAGGGGGGTCGGGCGGTAGTACAGTGGGTTAAGCTCACATGGCACAAAGCGCAAGGACCGGCATAAGGATCCGGGTTCCAGCCCCCCGCTCCCCACCTGCAGGAGGGTCTCTTCACAAGCGGTGAAGCAGGTCTGCAGGTGTCTGTCTTTCTCTCTCCCTCTCTGTTTTTCCCTCCTCTCTCCATTTCTCTCTGTACTAAAAACAACAATATCAATGGCAACAATAACAAAAAAGCAGGGGGGGGGGCGGTGGCAATTATGTACCAATGTAGACAGATAGTTGTAGAGATAATGATTGGCCATGTCTACAATCTTAGGGGAACTGTCGTGGCTTGCAGTGGAGAGACTGAAGATTTAGAACTCTGGTGGTGGGAATGGTGTACAATTATACCCTTGTTTACATGTAATTTTGTAAATCAATATTAAATCACTAATAAACAAAAAAGTAGAACGAACACTCAGTTTTGTGCATTTGAGGGGAGGAGCATGTGAGATAGAGGGACCAGCCAGGGCAGATACCCCAAGGATGGCACGCACATGCCTGTCAGATGGCAGATGCTTGGCATGCTTAGAGAAGGACAAGAAAGCTAAAGGGGCTGGAGCCAGGGGGAGGCCAGTGGGGACCCCTGGAGATGAGCTCAGAGCTCATGGGGTGGTCAGATTATGTAGAGCCATGTGGGATATTTTAAGGATTTTTAGCTTTTACTCTGACTGATTATGGAGGGGGTTGAGCAAAGAAATTACATCATCTGACTTAGGCTTTAATAAAAGCTTTCTGCCAGCTGTGTTGAAAATAGACTGTGAGGGGGTATGGGCAAAAGCAGAGCAAGCTGTTAGGCAGCATGCTGGATGTTTTGATTTGCTCTCACTCCTCTCCACCCTGCTCTGTCCCTGGGAAGCTGACCTCTATGGACTCCATCAGTAGGCTGCTTGCTCTCTGGCTTCCAGTGGGCTAGGCTAATGGGGCCCAATAGGAGGTGGGGAGTGGGGGGGAGAAAAAAACGAGATCAAAGCATTTATTCCATCCATTTCTTTGGTTTGTTTCCTGCTGTGTCTCTGCAGGTTGGCTGTGTCCTGCTACCTAAGGCCAAAACTCCTGTGAGGTAGTGTTCAGTCTGTAGCTACCCTTTCAGGACTCTGGTAACTGCTCTCTTCAGTTGTTCCTTTAAGGCCCAGAAGTGGAGGTGACATCTTCTCATGTGAGTTTCTGGTGTTGATTTTTCCCTTGTTAGTCTCCATTACTCTGGCCACACCTTTGTAAACATGATGCCGTGATGAAACTCTCTTTGGTTACCCTTGAGTATCCTACCTGCTTCCAGTAGGGCTTCAATCTTTTTTAGTGGTTTATTGCTGGGTGCAAAGCTACCGTGAAACTTAATGGTGCAAAAACCGTCACAATCACTTTTTTTTTCCTTGCCCATGATTATTAATTCAGGCAAGGTTCTTCCTCTTTTCCCCATGTGGAATTGGGTATGATGGTTGGGCCCAGAGGAGTCTCTTCTAGGATGGCTGACTCACATGGCTGGCAAGTTGGTTCTAGCTGTTGTCTGTGAGCTCAGCTGGAGCTATTGGCTGGGGCCTTTGATTATACTCCAATTGGTCTGTCAAGGCTTTCACACAGCATGGAGGTTGGGTTCCAAGGGTAGGGAAGCCGGAATTGCCAATACTCTCAAAGTCTAGCTCTGAAACTGGCACAGTCTCTCTTCTTCTTCATGCAGTTAGAGGGAGCAGACAGAGAGAAAGATGAGATTCAAAATGGTAGAAAGGAATGCAAATATATGACCATCTTTATTGTGTCATTGTGCCAGGTTGACTGAGACAGGAGGCTGTTGGCTCAGTCCTGGTGAGAGATGTTGATGACTTGAGTCAGGGTGATGGCAAGAATTGGTCATATTCTGGTTTGATCAGAGATGATGGGCTTGCTCACTGCATGTGAGTTTTGATGAGAATAATTGTATTCATCTGTGTCTTCTGCAAAACAGATGTCCAGATGGAATTTAACATGTCAGCATTTTGTTAGTATTATTTCCTGTGTGAAAGGAAGTAGGGAAAGTATCATGGCAACCCAGGACAGCCAACAGACTATGATGGGGAGTCTGACCTAAGATCAGGGATGAAGAACCTTTTTTCTGCCAAGGCTCATTTGGTTATTTATAACATAATTCACAAATAATACAAAATTATCAACTTAAAAATTAACACTTAATTGGATTTTGAACCCCACCTGTGGTTGTCTTGTCAGGGCCAGATCAAATGATTTCCTGGGCTGCACACAGCAACGTGGGCCAGCTGTTTTCCATCTTGCTCTAGATGAACAACAGAGATAGATGGTTGAGTGAAAGAGTCCAAGTCTCTTACACTCTTCCTTACACAGTGTAAGGAAGGTTTATAGTCACTAGAAAGTTCTTAAGCCATAATTGATCAGCAAAGGAGTCTCATGTCTCCTAAGTATGTATTTCTCTTACTTTCTCTGTCTGCTATCATCTATCTATCTATCTATCTATCTATCTATCTATCTATCTATCCATCTATCTATCTATCTAATCTGTCATCTTTCATCTATCTACTTATCATCTTTTATTTATCATCTATCTATCTATCTATCTATCTATCTATCTATCTATCATCTTCTATCTATATCCATATCCTTAAATGAGCTGAAGAAGCCTGTAAGAAGAGGCCGTTTGAAGGAGAACTTCATTAAGTATGGTTTTGTACTTGTTAAATCTGAGACACCTATCACGTATACCAACAGAAGTATCAATTATACAGCTGGATAAGCATACCTAGAACTTGAAAGAGATGGTTATGTTGTAGATCATGAATCAGGGTCAGTAAAACTGTTTTAAAAAATCTCTTAATAAAATTATCATTACTACATTGTTTATACTGAATTGATCAAAATAGCACAGATCTATCTTAAATGTTGATAAGTGACATGTAAATTGTTGAGTATGAAAGTAAACTTTTATCAGAAATGCTTCTCTATATGAGATATATATCAATGAATAACTACTACTTTTTCTAGAAAGAGACAAAGTTCAGTACCAGCTGTCTTCTCATTTCTTATACTTATAGATTCAAATGTCATATCAACGCCCTGCTCAGCTCTGGTTATTGGTGGTATCAGGGATAGAATGTGTGTCCTCTTGCATACATGTGCTGTCACAGAGTGGTCTCTCTGGCCCATACCAAACATTTTGTTCATGTAAATATGAAGATCCAGAGTGCAAAATATTTCGATATGGTAACACAATTTGGTTAATTAAAATCCTGCTAGGGGCCAGGTGGTTGTGCACCTGGTTAAGTGCACACATTACAGTGTGCAAGGACTTAGGTTCAAGCCCCTGATCCCTACCTGCAGAGGGAAAGCTTCACAAGTGGTAAAGCAGGGCTATAGGTCTCTCTCTTTCTCTCTCCATCTCAACCTCCTCCTCCCTTCTAAATTTCTCTCTGTCTCTGTCTAATAAATAAATAAGTAAATATTCTAGGGCCCAGGCAGTGGTGCACCTGATTAAGTGCACACAGTACAGTGCACAAGGATGCAAGTTTAAGACCTTGGTCCCCACTTGCAGGGGGAAAGTTTCATAAGTGGTGAAGCACTGCTGCAGGTGTCTCTCTGTCTCTTTGACTCACTATCTGCCCCTCCCCTCTCAAATTCTCTCTGTCTCTATTCAATAAAAATAAATATATACAAATTATTTTAAAAAGAAAAGAATCGAAACAAACTTAAAAACAATTCCTGCTGCAAGATTTACCAGAAAGACTGATGTAACTGTTATAGGAAGTATTTCTATGAGCTGACAACTCCAGCTGGACTTCTTGTGGTGTGATGAAATCAAAGAATTAGATACTACCTGACTTTCAACAAGATTTGTTAATGAATGATTAGAGTTATTTATTTTGGCAACACCAGCCCCAAATCAGAATTTATCCCTGTGTTTGGTGCCTAAGACATTTTTATTGCTTGAGCAGTACACCAATAAACGTTTCTGGAATGATGAGAAATAGGGCTGTTTTCAACAGAGCAGGAGAGGGCAACTGTGCAAAGGGAGATCGAAATGTTGGGTGTACATTTCTATTACAGGTGTGTTCTTAAGCAAATTTTAGGATAAAGGAATCTGAAAATTAAGTCCCTTGAAACCCTGTTGGTTGCAGGGTGAAAAGTCATCTTATATTTCAGCTTGTATAGTACAAATCAAAGTGAGCAAAAAAGGTTTTGACCCTATATGCCAGGGTTTATTTAGAAGGCAATTGGAACAGTCCTCTGAGGTCTATGGAAATATAGTGTCAACACGGGACACTGGGGAGTTGACCTAAGAGGTTCTGCTTAACCTTTTGGAAGGCGGTTCTGCTTTCCTGGTGTCCACAGGCAGGCTGAAGAATAAACACCAAGGGATGATCCAGGGATATAGTGAGGTGGGAGGAATGGAGGCAGTCAAATGATATCAGTGCTGAGCAGATGACCTGATAGAGAAGATGAGGGACTTGTAAAAACCTGAGCAATGAGCTGGGATACTTTAAGTCAATTCAAAATTTGAGACTATGTGCACAAAATGAGGATGAATTCAGATTCAGAATCAGACCTCAAGGGTTGTGTGATGCACTTAGGATAGTTACAGTGGGAAGTAGAGAGATTACTTAAACTCCAGAGTTCCCTTCCCATTTCTTTTTCTTTTTAAAATTTATTTATAAAATAAAACATATCAACAAGACTGTAGAATAAGAGGGGTACAATTCCACACAGTCACCACCACCAGAGTTCCATATCCCACCCCCTCCATTGAGTTTCCCTATTCTTTTTTAAAATTTTTATTTATTTTTTATTTCTTTATTTATAAAAAGGAAATACTGACAGAAACCCCATAGGATAAGAGGGGTACAACTCCACACATTTCCCACCACCAGAACTCTGTATCCCATCATCCCCTCCCCTGATAGCTTCCCTGTTCTTTATCCCTCTGGGAGTACAGACTCAAGGTCATTATGGGGTGCAGAAGGTGGAAGGTCTGGCTTCTGTAATTGCTTCCGCTCCGAACATGGGCATTGACAGGTCTATCAATACTCCCAGCCTGTTTCTTTCTTTCCCTAGTGGGACGGGGCTCTGGGGAATTGGGGCTCCAGGACACATTGATGGGATTGTCTGTCCAGGGAAGTCTGTTTGACATCATGGTAGCATCTGAAACCTGGTGGCTGAAAAAAAAGAGTTAACATATAAAGCCAAACATGAACCTAAAGACTGGAATAGTGCAGATGAAGAGTTGGATGGTCTTCATTTTGTAGATAACTTGTAGGCCTATTTTAGTTATATTCCAAGGGGCCCAGGACTATACTAGTTTTTTTTTTTTTTCTATCCCTGAGCATGAAACCTGATATGTAGGTGGATCCAAGTTATTGTCTGGGGAGATGATGTCATGGCTGGAAAAAGGACCAGAAAGCTGGATCAGGGAAGAAAGTGGCTCCCAAATATGGGAAAGGTGTATAAATATTGTTGACTATAAACCCCATTGATTTGATCTGATCTGAGGCCCATATTCAGCTTAGGAACCTATGTGACCTCTGCATCCCTGTAGGTCTGAGCTCGCATTCTATGGTCATAGCTAGGAACATTCTAGGCTGCACTCATTTCAGGACCAGTCTTCCTTGAGTGATAGAGTAGGTTGACCCAGCCTCCCTTCAGAGAGTGGGGCAGACCCTACCATTGTTGTTCCACATTGAAGGCAAGGTCCTGTAGAGACCCACAAGAAGATCTACTATGTTGTTCCTGATGGAGATGACCAGTGACAGTAGAGAGAGGGATCTGTTAGAGGTCTAGGTCCATCATATCTATGTGGTAATCCCAGGATTCCCTGACTAGGGCTTCAGATGATGAGGTGGCTTGGTAGTGAAAAAGGCCATGATTAAAGTGTGCTGGTCTCTTGGTACTGGTTGCATTAATATGGTTGAGATCAGCAGATGCAGTATCAAATGATATGGATCGAGAGAAGCATAAAGGAAAACAAGCCCCAGATGTCCCAGGACTGGAAGAAATGCGGGTTTTTATAGAAAATGGGGAAGATTCCTGCTGTCTTAGAGTTTAAGAAGGAAATAGATAGTAATTGTTATAACCAAGTTAACTGGGAATTTGGTTCACTTTGAAAATCCCATGGTTAGGATTTACTGTACCATATAAGACCTTACCATGATTTATGTCATTTACAAGTAACTGTATCTTATATACTGACAAGGTCAGTTGCTTCTGGTTTTCCTTATAGGAAATTATAGGTGATTTAATATTTCAAAAACGTCATTATTAGTGATGCATTAAAAATTAAAGCCAACTGTTAAAATTCATTCAGGTTACCAATTTGAAGCCTTAAATGCTTAGACTGAAGGAATATATACTCAGAACTGGGGTCTGTGCATCAAACAGTTCAAGACATTCAATCTGTTTCTCCCCTCTCATATTGATTAGTGATTTACAATACTATAAGTTAATAGGAGTGTATGTTAACACCATTCCCACCACCAAAGGACTGTGTCCCTACCCTACCCCTCTTCCGGCCTGTTATCTTTTCCTAGTGGGGCAGGGTTCTGGGGAGGTGGGGTTCCATGACACAGAGTCTTTCCATGCGTTTGCTTTTCTTATTTCTGAGGGTCATGGTTTTAAGAGAAGATTGGAGGTAGGGCCTTAGTTTTGGTTTTCAAAAATTGTAATGAGGGGAGTCGGGCAGTAGCGCAGTGGGTTAAGCGCACTTGGCACAAAGCGCAAGGACTGGCGTTAAGGCTCCCGGTTCTAGCCCCTGGCTCCCCACCTGCAGGGGAGTCGCTTCACAGGCAGTGAAGCCAGTCTGCAGGTGTCTATCTTTCTCTCCCCTTCTCTGTCTTCCCCTCCTCTCTCCATTTATCTTTGTCCTATGCAACAACGAACGACATCAACAACAACAATAATAACCACAACAAGGCTACAACAACAAGGGCAACAAAAGGGGGAAAAATGGCCTCCAGGAGCAGTGGATTCATGGTGCAGGCACCAAGCCCCAGCAATAACCCTGGAGGCAAAAAAAATGTAATGATGATCATGTATGATGTGTTATTTTAAAAAAATAGATGAAGGATTGCCAAGAGAACTACCTCAGTAGTGTGCCTACTTTTTCATGTGTATGTCCCAGGTCTGAGCCTGGCCTCCAGTGCACTGGGGTAAAATTGGGTGCTGTGGTGTCTCTTTCTGTTTCTGTTTCTGTCTCTCTCTTCCTGCCTTTCAGTGTGGTAAAGCCCCAGTGATGACAAAAATAATAAATAAATAGAGAAGGAAAGAAATATGAATGGTTTGATATCACTAGCCTCTTTGGAAGGTCAGTGTCTGCTATTAAGACAGTGAATTAGGGAACACTGGGCTGAGGCCTGTCAGAGTGGTCTATTTGTAGATTCTTGAGGGAGGAAGGTTGGTGGAGACTGAGCTGCTGATGAAGTAATAAGAAGGAATACAGAATCAAGTATATGAGAGAGTAGTGGGTGAAGGGGGTTAAATAAGTACTGCTTGCTACAAGTTGAGTAAGTCCTGGGGATGCTGTGTATAGCATGGTGACTATAGTTAATAATTCTGTCTTATATGTTGGAAAGTTGCTTTGAGAATAGGTATTAAAAATTCTCACCACAAGAAAATACATGGCAACTATGTGACTTATGGATGTTAAGTAAACTTCATGTGGTGATCACTGCATAATATGTTATGTATGTATATTAAATTACAGTGTTGTATTTTTTCAAATCACTGTTTTGTACAATTTAAACTCAATGTTTTATGTCAACTATACCTCATTTAAACTGGACTAATGATCCAGCTTAACATCAGGAGAGTACAATCTTCATCATATTTTTATAGATTTATTCATTTAATGAGAAATGAGAGGGAGGGAGAGGGAGGGAAAGTGAGGGAGAGAGAGGAGGAAGGGGGTGGAGAGGGAGGGAGGGAGGGAGGGAGAGAGAGAGAGAGAGAGAGAGAGAGAGAGAGACCGACCAGAGCACTGCTCTGGCTATATGCAGTGCTGGGAATTAAACCTGATGCACAAGTTTGCAAAGCATGTTCTCTACCTGAGGTATTTCTCTGGTTGCTACAAGTTGAAAAGCAGATGGAATTTAAGTTGGAATAAAGAAAAAGAGGAGAGAGTGAGAGGCCTAGCAGAGGAAGACTCTATGATTGGAGGTGTGGCTGGGGTGTGAGTAGATGGATTCAAGATTTCCTTTTCAATTTTCTTGAGACTGCTCTTTGCTTATTTTCATTCCCAAATCTGGGGGGTTGCTAGTCTTCTTTCACACTGGTGCTGCCTGTAGGGAAAATATTGGGTTTGTTCAGCATTCCAGGGAGAATTGACTTTTATTGCTAGCTCCCTGCATCACTGGTTTTAGCCTAGCTTCAAAAATGTTCTTTTAACAGCAAATGCCATTTTGATGAGACTATCTCTTTCTTGTCCTCTTCTCTGCTCCTTTCCACCCATTCTTCTTAACTCCTTTACTGCTGTGTTGCTGCATTTGTACCATGCATAAACACTGTGGCAGGTGATACAGGGGACATACAAAAGAGAATATATGAACCCTACTACAAGGGATCCTTCATTGATTCTTTCTCCAGAGGGGAGGAAAAATCACAGACTGACAAGGAAAGGAGCATTGGTTGTTGAATTCTCCCTGCTTTGTGACAGGTAGTGTGCCAGACATTGTACATATATTTTCTTATTTAATTTTCTCAAGGACAGTAGTGGTATCTTACAGAAAGGAAAATTATGGCTCAGAGAGTTCCACTAACTGGTGCAAGCCCATAAAATGAGAGATTTTTATTTATTCTTATTTATTAGTGATTTAATGGTGATTTACAAAATCATAAGATAATAGGGGTATAATTCCAGATCATTCCTACCACCAGGGTTCTGTGTCCCCATCCTCCTCCCATGGGAATTGCAATAGTTCTCCCCAGGTCATAGATACGGTTCTATTTTTCTCCCTCCCTCCTTCCCTCCCTTTCTTTCTTTCTTTCTTTCTTCTGATCTTTTATCTCTTTATCTATCTATATACCTATATATTTTTGTCCATTTTAACTGACTTCTGTGGTCCTGCCTTCACTTCCTTTCTAAATCCTTTTTCTCTTCTCAGATAAGTGAAACAGTGCCTAACTTCCTCTAATGATTTCCAGAGTTGCTTCCATTTTAGTTATGGTATAAAAAAAAAAGATTTCTGGTGACAAACATTTCTGGTCCCGGTAGAACTGAAGTTCAGAGGCCTCTGGTCATCTTCCCCTGTCATTTCTAAAATGGGAGGTCATTTTGTTTAAATTAATTAATCACTTTTGTTGTTGTTGTTGTTGTTGCTTCCAGGGTTATCACCAGAGCTCGGTGCCTGCACTATGAATCCACTGCTCCTGGGGGCCATTTTTTCCTTTTTGTTGCCCTTGTTACTGCTGTTGTTGGATATAACAGAGAAAAATCAAGAGAGGAGAGTAAAACAGAGAGGGGGAGAGAAAGATAGACACCTGCAGACCTGCTTCATCGCTTGTGAAGTGACACCCCCTACCCTCCACAGGTGGGGAGCTGGGGGCTCCAACCAGGGAGGGTCCTTGAGCCAGTCCTTTTGCTTTGCGCCATATGCACTTCATCTCGTGCACTACCACCTGGCCCCCAAAACGGGAGTTTTTAAAGTGAGTGTATTTGACATTTGCCTTCATTCCACCTTCACTGTCTTCACATTTCTTGAACAGTGAGATGTGGAAACTCCTGCTTAATACCTCTCCTACTGTTCTGAAGACCTTCTTTATAATTATTCTCAGATGAAGGTGAGGGTTATGCAGTGAAGTGATGAGTAGAGTTCTTCTCAGGTTCCAGTAAATTCTTGTTTTTAAAAATATTTTATTTATTTATTTATTTATTTATGTGAAACATAGGAAGATAGAGAAAGAACCAGGCATCACCCTGGTACATGTGCTGCCGGGGATTGAACTCAGGACCTCATGCTTGAGAGTCCAATCGTTTATCCACTGTACCACCTCCCGGACCACAAATTCTTGTTTCTGAAAGGAGTCATGCACATTCACCTAGCTTCCTGAAGGCAGCCATTTCCTTGGACTAACAAAAATTCAAGAAGAGGGGGCTGGGTGGTTGTGCACCTGGCTAAGTGCACATATTACCATGCACGAGGACCCAGGTTCAAGCCCCCGGCCCCCACCTGCAGGGGGAAAGCTTCATGAATGGTGAAGCAGTGCTGCAGGGGTCTCTCTCCTTCTCATCTTCTCGTCCCTCTCAATTTCTCTCTGTTCTGTCAAAGAAAATAAAAGTTAAAAAATAAATATTAAAAATCCTTAGGAAGAACTGGGAGTGATGAACTTTCTCAAGTGACTTCCTTTGTCAGGGTCCTTTGGGTCACACTGATTATCTGTGCATTACCAGTGGCATGAAGAAAGACAGACCTGGACCAGCAGGGTACCTAGTATCCTACCTTTCTGTGGAAAACTCTGGAGGAGTTGTTGCTGCTGCTGTGGCAGCTACTAACTCAGGGATTTGGTGATGGTAATGATGATGATGATGATGAGGAGGAGGAGGAGGAGAGAGAGAGATAGAGCTCACGCAGGGCATCATAGCTGAAGAGAGTTAACAACTAGGTTCTGGGCCTGCTCTGCTTTACCCATGATATGACTTCTTCCAACTTTCTGTTGATTAGCTCTCTGGAGAACAGTAGAAGCTTGGCTAGCTACTTCACAGTAGCTGGAGCTATCTCCCAGGACAGCCTGGGAGGCTCTGGTTGCTAGGAGTTCTGAGGTGCTGACTGCCATGAGAACAGTAGTCTGCCTTAGCCATGCTGTGCTTGGCACTCTGGGATAGGTCAGATCATCAGATACCCCAGGAAGTTATATTTCTTGTTGAGGGAAAGAGGACCATTCCCCTGACACTGAGCTCTCAGCGGGGGGGCTGACAGAGATTTTGAAGGTTGCATATATGTCAGGTTCCTCCCTGAGGGCAAGCTCAAGGAAGCTCTCTGGCAGACTAGGTAGGAGGTTTCCTCTGCGAGTCCATAACATCACATCCACACCTTATACCTGAATTTATCCCTTTAAGTTAAAATGATCTGCCTCTGAGGTTAAGACCAGATGATTAGAGATGGATGAGGGAGAATGTCCCCAGCACCTAGTATGGGGACAAGAGATGTTCTGTAAATGGTGACCTGTTTGCTGAGCTGAGAGAACTGTCCTTGGGGACTCAAGTTCTTTCCACCTTCTGAATCTGCTTGTGTTCTCATAGTGACAAGATGGCTGGCCTTTTCCTATATCTCATGTCCATATTTAAGGCAGTAAGTAGGAAAAGTGATTAAAGAGGAATGGAAGATCCTTTCTCAGGTTAAAAAAAAGTTTTTTTTTGTCCCAGAATCCTTGAAAGATTAGTGTCATATGGCTACCTTTAAGTGATGAAGGAGTCTGAGACTGTGTGTAGTTTTTACTTGGATTTGTTGTCTTAAATAAAAATCAGAGTTAAACATTTTATTTATTTATTTTTGAATAAAATTTGTTTATTTATGTTTCCAAGATCTTTATTCATTTTATTAATGATTTAATATTGATCCACAAACTTATGAGATAACCCACCACTAGAGTTCTGTGTCCCCATTCCCTCCATTGTAAACTGCAGTAGTTTTCCCAAAGTCACAGATATGGGTTGACTATGATTTGTATAACTATCTTTATTTATATATATTTGTCCATTTTTCCCCCTATGGTCCTGCATTCTCTTCCTTTCTAAGCCACACCTGCTTTTACTACTTCCAAATGTCCTTTCTTTTGAATTCTTTTCTCTCTGGGTTTTGATGAACTTGGACTTCAGAGCCCTCTGGTCATCTTCCCCTAACATATCTTCCCTTCTGGGAGTATGGACCAAAATTCTTTTGGAGTTGCAGAAGGTGGGAGTTCTGGCTTCTGTAATTGCTTCTCTGTGGGACATGGGCACTGGCAGGTCAACCCATACCCCCAGCCAAAATCAGGCTTTTTTTAAAAACCCTATTATAGGAGTGTTTTAGTTTTCTAGGGCTATCACTATAAAGTAACACAAACTGAGTGGCTTAAACAACAGGTTTTTATTGTCTCATAGTTCTGTGGGTAGAAGTCTGAGATCAAGATGTTGGCAGGCTGGATTCCTTCTGAGGGCTGTGTAGGAATGATCTATTCTGTACCTCTGCCATTGCTTCTAGTGTTTTGTTGGCAATTTTTTTTTCATTCATTGGCTTGACCTTTGGTAGCATTCTAATTTCTGCCTTTACCTTCACCCAGTGCACATGTATACATGTTTGTGTCTAAACTTCTCTTTAATTTTGTGAAGACATAGTCATATTGAACCCACACTGATTACCTCATCTTTTAAAAATATTTATCTATTTGTTAATAGGAGAGAGAACTAGAGTATCACTTTGGCATGTGCAGTGGCAGGGATTGAAATTGGGACTTTCCTCATGCAAGTTTTATGCTCTAATACTGAATTACATCTCCTATGGCTCCTGTGATTTCATCTTAACTTGGCCATCTGGAAAGACAGTACTTTCAAATGAGGTCACATTCACAGGTACTACCTTGGGGTTAGGCTTTCAACATATTTTGGGGGAACAGAATTCAACCTCTATGAGGTAGTTTTAAGATAGGGCTCTAAGGTCTTCACCACTCTTTCTGTCAGTGTTCCTCTCCTTGAATCTGCTCACAATTATGTTAACTAGTAGAGTATGGTGATAGTAACTTTCTTTTTTTTTTTTTCATTGTTGTTGTAGTTACTTTTGTTGTTGTTATTGATGTCATCTTTGTTGGATATGAAAGAAATGGAGAGAAGAGGGGAAGACAGAGAGGGGGAGAAAAAGGTAGACACCTGCAGACCTGCTTCACCACCTGTGAAGCGACTCCCCTGCAGGTGGGAAGCCGGGGGCTTGAACCAGGTTTCTTGTGCCGGTCCTAGCGCTTTGCGCGACGTGAGCTTAACCCGCTGCACTACCGCCTGACTCCCGGTGATAGTAATTTTCAAGGTCATGTCGTAGAAGGTCTTGTTTGTCTCTCTTGCAACATTCTGGAAGAAGTCAGTCACTATGTCAAAAGCCTGACCATCCCGAGTTCCCTTTCCTGGAGATGCTGCTTGTAGGTACTCCAGTCTTCAGGCCTAGATAAGGTCCTTCAACCAAGAGCTTTTCAGATAAGCACTTCCCGAGTTCTAGATGTATACATTCATGAACAAAATCAAACTGGTTTTTAGGCCCCTAAATTTGGGAAGTTATTGATCAGCAATTTCTGTTTCTAAAATTAGAATAACCAATAAGAAGAAAACAAATATTGGTTAGTTAATAATAGCAGTGAGGAGAATTATCTCAAGGAGGATGATAATTCTCCTGGAACCCCTTAAAAGAGAGGTTTTGTGTCTGTAGATTTCTCCTTAAGGTAAGAATTCTTCATACTGAGAAATTCTTTTTTTTTTAATTGGGGGATTAATGGTTTACAGTTGACAGTAAAATACAATAGTTTGTACATGTATAAAATTTCCACATAACAACACAACCCCCATTAGGTCTTCTTCTGCCATCATGTTCCAGGACCTGAACCCCACCCCGCTCCACCCAGAGTCTTTTTACTTTAGTGCAGTACATCAACTCCATTCCAAGTTCTGCTTAGTGTTTTCCCTTCTGATCTTGTTTTTCAGCTTCTATCTATGAGTGAGATCATCCCATATTCACATACTGAGAAATTTGATTGAAGCAAATCTATACCTTGGTGACTAAAATGGTGGTACTATTTTTAATGTTCAAACAACCATTCTCACGAGAGAAAGTGCCAAAGACTCTCATGGCTAATTGCTTTACAGCAAAGACAATGATGCCTATCATCAGCAGGACACTTGGTCTTTTTTTCTTTTTTAGGATACTTGGGGGGGTGGTGAGTGTTATTGGAAAACATGACTCTAGCATGTGTAATTTCTGTTTAGCCAAGAAACAGGTGTCTCCAATTCTCCATTTTATGGGCAAAGACCTTATGAGTAATGATAAACCAGTGCTATAATAGAACTTACATAGTAGAAACATATAGTAGGGGGTTGGGCAGTGGTGCACTGGGTGAAGCACACATAGTGCAAAGTGCAAGGATCACGGTTCAAGCCCCTGGCTCCTCACTTACAGGGGTCACTTCACAAGCGGTGAAGCAGGTCTGCAGGTGTCGGTCTTCCCCCCTCCGTCTTCTCCATTTCTCTCTCCATTTCTCTCTGTCCTATCCAACAACAGCAGCAGCAACAGCAGCAACAATGGAAAAATGATGGCTGCCTGCAGCAGTAGATTCGTAGTGCAGGCACCAAGCCCCAGAGATATCCTTGGAGGGAGGGAGGGAGAGAGAATGAGAATAGAAACTTATATAGTAGAAAAATACTGACTGCTATCTTTCAAATTCAGGCGATAATGAAAGAAAGGAAACAAATGCAATCTTTGTTCTCAGACACTGAAAACCTGAGATATTCAAAGGATCTCTCTCCATGGGGAGACATGGCTTAGAAAGGTGGGGGCCATCCAATGAACTTTGGCAGAGGGTTATTGGTGCTGTGGTGGTAGCTGAGATGTCGTAACATTTTCAACAGGTGAGAATTTATACTTCTAAAAAAATGTTGTAAACAAAAGCTAAAAATAAATAAATAAAATTATTATTTTTTAAAAAAAGACCTTATGAGTAGTGTGTTTTGGGCAGAGATTGAGTTTTTATACCAGTGTTTCAGGTTCCCTGCTTATTTCAGATCTCCTAGACCCAGAATCTCCCTCTCAGATGATGGGTGAAAATAGGGACTAGCCTTATGATTGAATTTTCTGAGTATGTTGAAGGTTATTCTGTGCTGACTAGCTCATGTCTTGGTGTACAAGTTTCACTACATTTCTGTCTATGCGGCTCTGTTCTTCTGTGTATTTTCACAGCTCTTCAAACTCATCACTTCTCTGTTATCTCCTCTTCATTTTGTATCTAAGGTAAATCCTTGTTTTACTTCACTTCTGTTCGATTTTCCTTGACTTCTTCATCTTCAATTTCTAGCTTTGGTCTCTCTCCAACAGCAGATGACAAGCAAAATTCTTTCCCCTTTTTAGGTTCCTCCTCAAATTCAACCTCCTTTGTCAAGCCCTTTACTCAGTCACACTGTTGCTCTAATGTTTTGAAACTACAGATTATAAATCAAAGGGTTGATACATGTAAAGGAAGCAGCATGGTTCAGCAGTAGAGAAACCTAGGGTCCAATTATAATTCTGCAGTGCTGTAATTAGCATTGAGCCAATGTATTATCTTTCTAAACCACAGTCTCCTCACCTGTAAAATGGATATAGAAAATCATATTTATACCGTAGATGATAACAGCAATTTCTCCTGCCCCACATTCTCTTCTAGAACCCTGTCACTTCCTCTCATAGGGTGAGGTCTATTATACATTTCCTTTGAATCTGGGCAGATTTGTGACTTGCATGTGACCGCCTGAATGCAGTAGAATTAATTCTGCATAACTTCAGGAGAGGTGATGTTGCTTCTTCCTTGCTTACTGGAACATTCACATTGGGACCCTTAGCAGCAATATACGTTTTCTGTGAGAAAGCTCAAGTGAACTTGTGTGAGAAAGCATACTAAGAAGCTCTAAAAGTGCAGTCAGTCCTCACGACTAGTGGATTTTGTGTTGGTAACTCCTTTTACTTGTTAACGTCTAAGTATAGCCTCAAACCAATTCTGGTAGCACTTTTATGCTCATTTGGGGACACACTCATGGTGGTGAATACTTTGGGTCAGCTGATACACATGTTGCTAACTGAGGTCAAATAAGGTGAGACTCTTCTGTTTCAGCTCTTATACGGTGAACAGTTATTCTTTTAACTCCACGAATTTTTGAATCTGTGTGCTCTCTGTTGGGGAATTTGCTGTTTTCAGTGGCCCCCAAGCATTGGGCTGAAGTGCTGTCTAGTGTTCCTAGGTGCAAAATGCCTCACAGAGAATATATACATGTTAGATAAGCTGCTTTGCACTATAAAGCACATTGCTATCGACTGCATTCAAGTTAATGAGCCAAACACACACACACACACACACACACACACACACACACACACGTACTACCATATGCTGTATGGGGGTCTCAAACCTGAGTTGTGCTCATGACAAGGCAGGCACTTCACCAGATATCTTAGTATCTTATTATATGCTTATACTTCTTACAATATTATTTGTTAATATTTTAAATTTCAAGTAGCAGCCTGAATAGTGGGATTAACAAAGCATCTTTCATAAAATTCGTGAGATTAAATGAGATGGTGAATATCATGTTGAAAAGACTAAATGCTTTTATCAAGCACCAAACACGATGCTACTATTAATTTTATGAGTCTTTGGTATTTATCTTTGCTTTGTAGAAACACAGATAATTAGGTTTGGGGAGGCAGCATAATGGTTATGCAAAACAACTTTCATGCCTGAAGCTGTGAGCTCCCAGGTTCAGTCCCCAGCACCACCACACCACCATAAGCCAGAGCTAAGTAGTACTCTGGTAAAACAGACAAAAACAAAACAACCAACCAACCTACCAAAAAAAAAAAAAAAAAACAGTGACAGATAATCACAACTAGAGAGAGATTTTAAAGATCATCCAGTTAAGGCTGAGGAGATAGCAACAGTAATAACACAACAGATTTTCAAGCCTGAGGCACCAAAGGTCCCGGATTCAATCCTCCGTAGCGCCAGAGATGAACAGTGATGTAGTGAAAAAAAATCACCTAGTTAATCCCTGTATTTGAGGGTATGAAAACAGTGGCCCAGAGAGAGAGGAAAATGTCTCAATTACATGGAAAATTGATCTTCTCTATAGTGTAAATTAGAAGTAAGTTTCTATCTGTGTGCTGAATAGAAAAACGTTGTAACTGTTTACTCACATGCTTCAATTATGGATGTGCCTCAGTTATTGACAAAGCAGAGCAGAATATGACTCATACACAGCAGGTTTGAATTTTAACATCCTTTTAGTACTAGAATCACGAGTGAGATGATCTTTCATAATTGGCCTTCACAAAAGAGAGCCGTTTGGAGTGGAGGCAATTGTACCTTGGGATATACCTCAATAGATACCAGTGCTGTTACTGGTTTTTTATTAAGTGCCTGAATGAGAGCTTGGTCCCTGTGGGAAGCTTCTAGTACATGGTGACAGTACAAGGCACCGGCTGCTGGTAGGGTTCAGGGGTGAGGGAGGTTATTATGTCTATAGCTATTGTCCTGAAAACTCTTGATTTCAGATCCTGTTGACAGTAGCCACACTTTGGCCCTAATTCCTGTTACATAATAGACATTTCTAGGGTGGTTCAGATAAGTCATTTTTTGTTTTGTATTTTTTTGGGTAGTGTATAGTGTCATATTGGATGACACAAAAGAAAGTCAACAAAATTCTACAAATATTTGTGCCTGTGGGCTTAGGCTAATCAGCAGCCACAGAATGATATGGATAAACCCACCGTCTTAGAGGCAAGGAGCCTCAGGCAACAGAGTGGTAAGACAGCTTACCTGGATAGCGTGCCTGCTTTATCATGTATACCAGCTAGGTTTGAGCCCAGTCCCTGCTACACTGGAAGAACTTCAGGAATGTGTTATCTTTCTCTTTATTCTCTGTCTCTTTCCCTCTCTATTATAAAAAGTTGACCTAGAGTAGTGATGTTCCACTGATGAAAAAGAAAAGAAAAAAAAAAAGAAGGAAGGAAGGAAGGAAAGAAAAGAAAGAAACCAAAAGCTCAGTGGATTTATTACCAGAGATGAGGGTTCATGCACCTATGCAAATATATATATATACTAATATATATATTAATGATTGCCAAGATTGCAGGATAAGAGGTGTCCAATTCCATACAATTCCCACCACCAGAGTCTCATACCCCATGCCCTCTTGGAAGGTTCCCTAGTCTTTATCCCTCTGGGAGTATGGACCCAGGATCATTATGGGGTGCAGAAGGTGGGAGAGTCTGGCTTCTATAATTGCTTCTCCGCTGGACATGGGCACTTGGACCTATAAATATATTCCTCACTTTCTAAATTTACTAATGAATGGTCTCTTGCATAAGTGGCACAATCTATCATGTTGAGAAGAAAATTTTAAGAGTGACATTGAAGTAATTAAATGCCATTTTGGATGAACATTAGAGAACCAAATCCAGAGGCAACAACTTGCCCTATACTTTTTCAATCCTTGATGATTCAAGGTGGCCTTCTATAGGGCTTTAGAAAACCATTGGAGGTTTGCTTTCTCTCTGGTCACATAACCACTGAGGTCACAAATAACAGTGATGGCTTTTATCCCATTCCCCAGTACTCTGCCATCAATCCTTTTTTTTTTCTTCTATGTACTGAGAGATGGGAACCTCAAAACAGTCATATACCAGAATTTAAATTTGTTCACCCAGAATCAATGGAAGACAGATGGCAACTCTTTCCTCTTATCCTTTACATGGTGATGGTCACAGAGGGACAAGTCCCCTTAAAGAGGCAGGGTGACTTCCAGGTCTGTAAGACATCACATAATATAGCTTAAAAGATTCAATCAATGTTTAATAATTCAGTTGAAATTTATTTTGTTACTACCAAAGAGAGAATTATTCCACCACAGGTAAAGTTTGTTCCTTCAGAGAAACAAAGACAAAGGTGTGTCACTGGAGTTAAAAATAGTTCTCTCCAAATGTTGTGTAGGGCAGAGGTTTCCCTGTTCTATTCCATTTTGGGGTGTTGTTATAGATCCCAAATTTGTAGACAAATAAACCAGATACTCTTAACATCATGCCACCCAATAATGACACCTCAACCTCAAGCCCTTTCTTGATTCCATGTCTAAAAAGGAAATTCTTTATTACAATCTGTTTCCAGAGCAAGTTTCTTCTAGGGAGAAGAAACTTGTGAATGACTATTTCTTTGTAAATAAGCAATATGGTTTTATCATTTGGCATATTCATTTCACTGAAGAATGTAATAGTGATAAATATCAATCTGTCCTGGAGAGACATATCCCTAAATCTGCAGAACTTAAAGGACACTTTGAATGCAGTACAGGTTGAAGTAAGAGGCCTCAGAGGTAGACCTAACCAGGTGGAGGAGAGACTATCAACATTAGGAGATACAACCACCATACTCTGTGAATTTAAAACTCTTGGAAGAGGAAAGATTTAGGACAAATGAAGCACTTCTCTCTGAAATAGCAGACTCCATCAGAAAATTTGTGCTTCTTTTGGAATTTAAGGGTGCTTGGGATCAATGAGATTTATGCTCACTTCTCACCTGGAGAATTTTGAAGGGAAATGTAGTTGGAACAGCCTTAGGAGAGGTGTAAAGGTAGCAGCAGTTTAGCAGTGAAATAAACATTACTAGTTTGAGTCTTATAAATACAATAGTAACAACAAAAAGAAGTCATGGGGTGGATTCTCAATGGAATACTACTTAGCAGTTAAAAAGACTAAATATGTTAACATACTTAAATAGTCCTACCATATGGTATGAAGTTTCTGAAGTATGAGAGCACTATGGACAAGATAGTTGAACTTTTTAAAATTTTATTGCCATCAGGATCATTACAGGGATTTGGTGTCTGTCACCATGAGTGGCCTTTTTTTTTTGATAAAGAAATTGGGGGAGGGAAGAGAGACAGAGAGAGAGAGAGAGACACTATTTACCACTCATGAAGCTACCCCCACCCCACAGGTGGAGACCAGAAATTTGAACTTGGGTCCTTAGACATGGTACCATTTACTCTACTTGGTGAGCCACCACCTAGCCTTGAACTCATTTCTCAGAGATCCTACCTATGAAGGAAGTTGTTTGGAACAAGGGAATTCCCAAAGTAAGAAACATCAGACTTTCTTTCAAGTAGAAAACCTGAGCGGGTCAGAACTGATTGACCAGAGTGTGTGTCACCAGATTCGGGAGGTCATTGTAGATTATCCAAAGAGACCATTCTCTTTATATCTATAGTCTATAGAAGAGCTAGCACTTGGGTATCATCAATGACAGAGGCATGTTACACCATTATTTACTTGAGATATTAATTACCCTTCCCCTCTAACCCTTTCTCTGTCCCATAGAAGCAAGAAGGATACAATTCTTAGGATGGGTTCAATGCAAGTAAAAGTATGATGAGTGATAGGTAATAAGATATTTTATTTTAGAGATGAGAACTTATTTAGTGTGGAAATTGATGATAATATGTATTATTGCATCTGTGACTGGTGTTTAGGCTGGTATCTCCATAGGTCAGCCTGGTCTAGCTAGAGTGGAAAGGAAGCTGGATGTGAAAATAGGGAAGACTGAGTCTTAATCAGAGCATGTGAGGACAGAAGTGACCTGTGGGAGAATCTGACACTGTCTAATACAGAGCCACACATATATGAGACCCAGGAATTTAAGAACTTATTGAATGCAATCCAGTGGGAACTGGAGGTTCTGGAGCCTGCGTGATGGACACATCAACAAGGTTAGCCAGAAGGTTAGCAACAATGCATGTGAGCTGCTGTAGTGCCTCACAGTCTACATTCTTTTTCAAAGCATGAAAACGATGACTTCTTTACTTCACAAACATAGAATTTGTTCTATCCTATAGCAGACCCATATATAGAGAGGAATTCTGGGAGTTGTAGTTCCAGTTTAAATATGTGATGGTACTAGAGCAGAAGGACTGGAAATAACTGTTGGATTTCTTATCCAGTTTTTTGGCTCTCTGAGCCAAGTGTCAGATCTGTGCCAGGGAAAGGAGATATCTGAATTATCAACTTAGATTGAATCTTTAAATAGCAAAATAAGTCTTGTTTTTAAAGTGAACCAAAAGTAAAAAGATCCGTCTAGGATGTTTTCAAGACACTGGGAAACTGGCTTGATTTAACAAGGTAGAAAATGGTAAAGAGGGAGCCAGGTGGTGGTGTACCCGGTTAAGTGCACATATCACCATGTGCAAGGACCCAGGTTCAAGCCCCCACTCCCCACCTGTAGTGAGGATGCTTCACAAGTGGTAAAGCAGATCTGCAGGTGTCTATTTTTCTCTCTCCTTCTCCCCTCTCAATTTCTGTCTTATCAAGTAAAATGGGGGAGGGGGGAAGGAAAAAATGTCTGCCAGGGGTGGTGAATTCATAGTGTAGGCACTGAGTCCCAGGAATATCCCTGGTGGGGAACCAAAGTGACAAAGATGGTGTATTACACCAAAATAAAACACTCTGGGTTGGGGGGAGGGGGGGTTCAGGCCCTGGAACATGATGGCAGAGGAGGATCTAGTGGGGGTTGAATTATTATGTGGAAAACTGGGAAATGTTATGCATGTGTAAACTATTGTATTTTACTGTCAACTGTAAACCATTAATCCCCCAATAAAGAAATTCTAAAAAAAAAAAAAAGTGACAAAGAAATTAACAGCTGGGAGTCAGGCGGTAGCGCAGCAGGTTAAGCGCATATGACACAAAGCATAAAGACCAGTGTAAGGATCCCAGTTCGAGACCCTGGCTCCCCACCTACAGGGGAGTCGCTTCATAGGCGGTGAAGCAGGTCTGCAGGTGTCTGTCTTTCTCTTCCCCTCTCTGTCTTCCCATCCTCTCTCCATTTCTCTCTGTCCTATTTAAAAACAACATCAGTAACAACAATAATAACTACAACAACAAGGGCAACAAAAGGGGAAAAAAAGGTTAAAAAAAAGAAATTAACAGCCATTTTTTGTTTATTCCCAAACAGGTTCAACCTGTTTAATAAACCAGTTTCACGGGCACTTGACCTACCAGAGTTCAGCTATATACATTGCTACTTTCTTCCACTGTTGATCAGTTCCTCTGTCTCATAGGATTTAGAATGCCTAAAAATCTCTTTGTATTGCTATATATGGTTGTACTTTATATGAAAATCACCATCTATGTGATTATGTGAAAACTGTGGATGATTTAAAGTGCTTCTCAAGGTTATTTTTATAATATGGGAGTTCTGCGTTATATACTGATTGCATATGTAAACAGTGTACAAAATTATGGGACTCTTCCCTACCTCAAAATATCGGGTCAAGGGAGGGCAAGATAAAGCATGTATTATTTATTTTTTATCTTCTTATTTTCAGGACTACACCACTCTGGGCTCATTTTATCAAAAAGAGAACTGAAGAGACAGAGAAGGGAGAGAGGAAAAGACACCACAGCACCAAAATTTCCCCCAGTGCGGTAGGGGGGCTAGGGCTAGAACCTGTGTCAAGAGCATGGCAAAGCAGGCACCCTCCCAGGAGAGCTTTCTCACCAGCCCTCACTATGTTTTTTTTTTTTTTTTTTGCCTCCAGGGTTATAGCTGGGGCTCGGTGCCTGCACTAGGAATCCACCGCTCCTGGCAGCCATCTTTTTTTTTTTAATCTGTTTTAAAAATATTTATTTATTTATTTATTTATTTATTTGTTCCCTTTTGTTGTCCTTGTTTTATAGTTGTAGTTATTATTGTTGTTGTTATTAATGTCGTCGTTGTTGGATAGGACAGAGAGAAATGGAGAGAGGAGGGGAAGACAGAGAGGGGGAGAGAAAGAGAGACACCGGCAGACCTGCTTCACTGCTTGTGAAGTGACGCCCCTGCAAGTGGGGAGGCAGGGGCTCCAATTGGAATCCTTACGTCGGTCTTTGTGCTTTGCGCCGCCTGCGCTTAACCCGCTGCGCTGCCACCCGACTCCCAGCAGCCATCTTTTTCCATTGTTGTTGTATTTGTTGCTGTTGTTGTTGTGGTTGGATAGGACAGAAATTGAGAGAGGAGGGGAAGGCGGGGGTGGGGGGGAGGTAAACACCTGCAGACCTACTTCACCGCTTGCTAAACGACCTCTTTCAGGTGAGGAACCAGGGACTCAAACCGGGATCTTGCGCCTGTCCTTGCGCTTCACACTATGTGCACATAACCCAGTGCTCTACCACCCGGCCCCCAGTATATGTTCTTTAAATTCATCTATGTACCCAATTCTTCTAGTCCTTTCTAGAAAAGGTGACATGTTAAAGATGAAAGTGACCACATAGGTCCTTAGTTCACTACCCCTTATGTATAGAGGGACTTCAGTCACAGCAGATGAATTAATAAGTTATATGGTGTCTTGGTGGTAGGTACAGTACTAGAACCTGTACTCCAATGTCAAAATCAACTTTCTTGTACATCTACTATGTTGTTCTTCACCATGTGAGTCCCAGCAGAAATGTGGCATCTTTCAAGCCACAGCTTGGACCCACATCATTACCCTAAGTTCATTCTGGGGCAACAAGGGATTTGGCACTAATCTCAAGAATGACAGGGATCTTCTGTTTCAGAGCTGTTTTCTGCTTCAGTGCAGGATTCCCATAATGGATAAGATCTCATCTGTCCCCAGGAGAGTAGTCCAAGCATCTTTCTTACACAAGCACAAGGTTTACTGTCCTCTTGTGGTCCAGGGCTTGGGGCTGAGGCTCATCTGATGGTCATTGTCAAGAATGTGATCACAAGCAAATTAACCGGAAGTCATGCAGTGTCTCTTTAAAGTAGAGTTAGACAAGGATTGTGATCACTGGTTTGTACCCAGTCTTGGAATTAGCTTTCCCCCAGACTCTTCTGAGATTCCCTTCTCAGTACTACTCTCTGTAAAGTGTTGTAGTCCCTTAAGATTCCACTATGAAGGAGAATGCTCCTGTTCACCCACTCCGTCCCTGGCCCATCTGATTCCAGGGAAGATACGACAATTTTTCATTCCTTTGGCACATCTAATATTGAATTCACTCCTTCCCCTATTAGATGTTTGTCTTCATTTTGTAACTTTCCTCCTAGAGTTTCAAAGCAGGTAATACTAAACCTTCCTGTGCCATTTGGAAACCTCACCTCTTCTCTTTCTTCTGTACCTCACTTGGTAAATTTTGTGAGACCCCTTTATATCTCCCAAATTACCAAGCATCTTGGTTTTAGTGACCACAGAAAATCCAGGTCTCTAATTTGTCTACTCCTGCTGCTCAGTGCCACTCTCTTCACCACAGCCAGTGCTGCTGCATTTCCAAGTCTATAAAAATCCATTGGTATCTTCTACTTTGCCTTCAAATGGCTTGAAGCAAAACAAAGTCCACCCAGATAGCTGCCATGACTATGAGTAGGGAGATTCTTTTTTTCAAGCCAGTATTGTATTTTTCCTGTTAAGTTGTTTTTGGCAGCAGGCCACATTGAGACCTCACAAATAATACACTAATTGTAGTGAACTGAAGGCTTCTCTCATGGAACACACATCTGATCCCGACCTTCTGCTCTTCCTTATGCAACCCTGACATTGTGATGATGATGCAACTGGTATATACATCTTCCCACGCACACTGGAGAACAGCATACAAGTAAAGTGTGCATCAGGCCCACAGGGGTCTAGGAGATAAGAGGAAGATAGTTAGAGAGGCAGAAAGGCATGAATACTGTTCCATCAGGGTATTTCCCAGGGTGCTTTCCAAATATGTGCGTGGTGGTAGGAGGAAATTCCTACCTTTGGAGAAGCCTTAATCGTTGAATTGTCTTCTTTATATGTTGTGGGGTGTCCCTGAGGGCTTGAGAGTTGGCCAGGGATGATGTTGAGTCTGTATCAGTGGATAGATGTTTTTATGGTGTTTGTCTATGGGCGCTATGGAAATTCAGAAGATGGGTTGTAACCTTTGATCACAGCATCTTATCAGCACGCATGCACGTATTGATTTAATGAAATAGTTGGAAACAAAAATCTTTTTCTACCTCCCTCCAACTGAGCAAGTCCTAACAACACAGTAATTAGGTAATATCAGTCTTCAGAGAGCTTCACCTTCATTCTCTGGGCTTAAGTTGCTCAGGTCAAGTTGTTCATGGCCACCATTTGCCAAACTCTTGTGTGTAGAGTTGGGTGCTGAGCATGCAATATGCCAGCCATGATAAGAAGATAAGAAGACATAAATGAATCTTTATAAATGTGTTTTCTTTTGGAATGAATATATATCTTAGTGCATGTATTTATTGGACTTTATAGATTCTCACTATATGTCTAACTTAGATTTTTTTTTGTCTAGTTTTTTAAGATCACTTTACTGGGGGAAATAATTTACCAGACATTTGACACATGTGAGCAATTTCTTATCTCCCTATGATATGTATCTGCTCACCATGCCCACAACCCACTAGCATCCTTCTCCATCATAGGGTGCTAGGTTCTCAGCCTCCTTTAATCTCTTCCTGCCCCCCGCCCCACACACACCATTTAGAATCCCTGGTAAAACTACCTGGTCCTGGACTTTTGTTTTGGAGAAGACTATTTATTTTATTTCATTTGGTGGAGGGGGTCTTATTGGTTTACATCACAACTGTTGACACGTGAGTACAGTTTCTCAGCTCTACATGAATGGTGTCTGCAAAACATTATCACCTCCAACTTAGGACCCCATGTTCATCACCATTCCCCTTTCTTCCACTACCTCCCCAGTGTATACCAAACCCAATCCAAGTTTTACTTTGCGTTTTCTATTTCTGTCTTTGTCACCCAAGTTCCACCTAGGAGTGAGGTCATCCTGTAATCCCCTGCCCCAACATTATTCCTTCACATTCCATCCAAGGTAGAACAAAGTTTGGGATTTTAAAATTTCTGATGTAATATCCAGGCCTTTGATCCATTTTTAAAATATTTATTTATAAAAAGGAAACACTGACAAAAACCACAGGATGAGAGGGGTACAACTCTACATAATTCCCACCACCAGAACTCTGTATCCCATCCCCCTTTGATCCATTTCTATCTGATTTTGTTTGGTGCATTATGTTAAGTGGTGGCCTAGTTCCACTTTATACAGAACCATTTGCTGTGGAAACCTTCTTTTCGTAATTGAGTGATCTTAACTCCTGTGTCATCTATTGGGTACCTGTATGTTCCATTGTTCCAAGTGTCTAGTTTTACTCCAATACTCTGCTATTTCATTTACTATTGTTTTACAGTATAAAGTAAACTTGGGGAGCTGGTACTTTCATTTATTTTCTTTTTTTCTCTGAGGTGCTTTGAAAGTTTGTGGTTCCACACAAATTTTCAGACATGTTGTTCAACTTCCTTGAAGAATGTCGATAGGCTACCATGAGTTTTGTGTCTAAATTATAATATATATGATAATCTTTTTTAAGTTGGCTTTGGTTCACCAACACTTGTTATTTTCTTCTGTACATTTCCCCCTCTCATTTCCTGTGTGCCTGTGTGTTTGTTTCTTCTCTTGTTTGTGTTTCTGGTTCTATTCTACCACTAATAACATTTAGAGTTGTTATTCCTTTGCTTCTTTTCATGTAGGACTTATTTCCTGCAATAGAGGATTGGTGGTGGTGAATTCCTTCAGCTTCTGTACTAAAGAGAAAATTTTTACTTCTCCCTTATACTTGAAAAATAGTTTGACAGGATAGAATATTCATGGTTGGCAATTCATTTCTTTTAATACTTTGAGTATGACATTTCACTATTTCCTTGCCTTTTATTCTTGTGATGAGAAATCTGATGAAAGCCTGATGATTTCTTCTTTCCATAGAGTTGATATATATATTTATTGGGGGATTAATGTTTTACGAGTGACAGTAAATACAATAGTTTCTACATGCATAACATTTCTCAGTTTTCCACATAACAATACAACCCCCACTAGGTCCTCTGTCATACTTTTTCAGGACCTGTGCTCACCCCCCCCCCACCAGAGTATTTTACTTTGGTGTAATACACCAACTCCAGTTCAGGTTCTACTTGTGTTTTTTCTTCTGATCTTGCTTTTCAACTTCTGCCTGTGAGTGAGATCATCCCATATTCATCTTTCTGCGGTATGTATATATATATATATATATATATATATATATATACACACACACACACAATGGAATACTACTCAGATATTAAAAATGGTGATTTCACCATTTCCAGCCTATCTTGGATGGAGCTTGAAGAAATCATGTTGAGTTGAAATATATTTCCCTTGCCTTTAATTTCATTTATTTTTTATTTATAAAAAGGAAAAATTGACAAAACCATAGGATAAGAGAGGTACAACTCCACACAGTTCCCACCATCAGAACTCCATATCCCATTCCCTCCCCTGATAGCTTTCCTATTCTTTATCCCTCTGGGAGTATGGACCCAGGGTCATTATGGGGTTGGGAAGGTGGAAGGTCTGGTTTCTATAATTACTTCCCCGCTGAACATGGGCTCTGACAAGTCAATCCATACTCCCAGCCTGTCTCTCTCTTTGCCTAGTGGGTCAGGGACATGGGGAGGCAGGGCTCCAGGACACACTGTTGGGGTTGTCTGTCCAGGGAAGTCTGGTTGGCATCATGGTAGCATCTAGAACCTGGTGGCTGAAAAGAGAGTTAACATATAAAGTAAAAAATGTTGACTAATCATAAACTTAAAGACTGGAATTTTGCAGATTAACAGTTGGGGGGTCTCCGTTTTGTAGATAGCTGCCAGTTGCTTGCCCTTATTCAGCTTTTGCAGTCCTTGCTTTGATAAGGTTAGCTTTAGAGTGAGTGATGGAAGTGTAATAGGAAAGTAGGTGAGGAGGGTATCTAATTTCACACTATTTCATTATGAATTTTATACTGACTGACTGCAGACTATTGTGTACTTTTGCTTTCGGGTCTATATTTTGCCCTAATTCATGGATACTTGTGAACATATGCTCTATCTCACGGGACCTGGTCTATATCTAGGTTTTGGGACTTTGTTAGGAAGTGAACCACCTGGGATGAAATTAGATAATACTATGAAAGGAAAGGTCTTACCAGAGTAATGAAGCTGAAGGTTTGACATTCCATGCCTGATGTCTCTGGACAGTCTGAAGTGAAGCATGCTGAGCTGGTACTTGTTGTGTTGATTAGGTTGGGATCAGCGGATGCAATATCATTTGGTGTGAATTGAGAGAAGCATGCAGGAAAGTGAGCCCCACCCTAGAGGTTCTAGGATTGGGGGAAATATAGGCTCTATAGAAGAAGTGGGATGTTCCTGCTGTCTTAGGGTTTAAGATGGCGATAGATAGTTATTGCCATAATCATATTATTTGGCAATTGGGTTAACTTTGAAAAATCCCTTTGTTAGGATTTGCTGTATGATACACAACATCACCATAATCTATTGTAGGCATGTTTCTAGGTGCGTATGAATTTCATAGTTTGTGCTTGAGTTTGATAGCTAATATGATGATGGGCAAAAATATTGTCTGGGAATGTGGTGTTAGAGTTGAGAATAAGGCTAGAAAGTTGGATTAGGGCAGAAAGTAGTTCTTATCATGAAGGCAGTCTATGAATAAAATTAACTATCCCATCCAGCTAAGGGGATATATATATATATATATATATATATATATATATATATATATATATATATATATCACAGAATCCTGTGTAGCTTCTTAGTCTTTGTAGGTCTGAGTTTGGAGTTGATGGTCACAGCTGGGAACATTCTAGGTTTCACTTATTTCAGGACCAGTCTTCCTTGAGTGGCATCCCTGTCTTCAATTATTAGGTGGAACTCCTGTAGACAACATTTGGATATATTATGTTTTTTTTAAGATTTTATTTATTTATGAGAAAGATAGGAGGAGAGAGAAAGAACCAGACATCACTCTGGCACATGTGCTGCCGAGGATCAAACTCAGGACCTTATGCTTGAGAGTCTAAAGCTTTACCACTGCACCACCTCCCGGACCACATATTACATTTTTTGATCTACCCATCTACTCTGCCTTTTACTAGGTAAGTTCAACGGCCATTAACATTTAGTGAAATTATGAATCTTTTGCCTACATATTCTAATTTTTGTTTCAGATGTTTAATCTTTAGGTAAATGATACTCAACATGTGTTACCACACATCACTGTCACAAAGAAGTTGTGGGAAATGCAAACCCTCAGACTCTTTCCCTTATATACTAACTGAGAAACTGGTATGAGGATAAGGACTTAGCTATCCCTTTAGTTTCCTGGTCCATGCTCAAGTTTGAGCTTTAGAAGAATGTGTGCTCAATTTTGGTGTGGTATTATTTTCTTTTTCTCTCTTAAAAATTTTTTCTATCCTTATTGACTTATTGCCTAGAGACAGAAATTGAGAGGGAAAGGGGATATGTAGAGGAAGAGAGACAGAGAGACACCTGCAGCCTTGCTTCAGCACTTGCAAAGCTTTCCCCCTGCAGGTGAGGA